>NW_022198962.1:54074-103997 GCF_009176525.2 Contarinia nasturtii
CTCTCTCTCTCTCTCTCTCTCTCTCTCTCTCTCTCTCTCTCTCTCTCTCTCTCTCTCTATCTCTCTTCAGTTCTATGCAGACGCTTGATTTGTTCATGTTTTACTTTGCCATTTGTCACATTAACGTGATCGTTAAATGACAAAAGAATATAATTTCAACTAATAAAATTATAAACGATTTTAAGTGAGCATTGAAAGAGAAAGAGAGGGAGAGCCGTACCTGTTCAACCAAATATGTTTTGTTTTTCTTTGAAGTTTTCTGATTGCAAATGTATGCTCAAATGTTTCTCTTTCTCTCTCAATGACAGCTCTTAAAATGTCTTCTTTAAATAGCTTCAAATGGGTTTATTTGTTTTGTAAAACGTAAAAAGAACGATGTGAAAATTGCTAGCAATTGCAAAAGTGACTTTACACACAGTGTGTACAGAAACGAATGGCTGAAGTATTAAATATTTGCATAACTGAAGCTTCAAGTTCAGTTGATTTGTTCGTTTTTCCTATCTGTTGAACAATCAATGCAATGGTAAAAAACATTTTGAAATGCATTCCACGCACTCATTTCATGTGGCACGTTCGATATTGATCTGGCCGGTAAAGGTTGATGACTGCTAAAGCAATGTGATAATTGTTAAATTAAATTACGACTGTTTGCGATGACGTGAAACGAGAATGCGGGTGAAACGACAACAACAGCAACAGCACACGAATTACGAAAGTGGGCTATATGCCTTCGTTTTATGTGCATTTTACATCATTTTCCAACTCAAAATTGAGTTCATTACAATTTGTGTTGTCAAGTGTAAAGTAACTTTTAATAAAATGTATATATATGCATATCTTCATCGCCAAAAACCCGTGTAAATGTGTCGAAATGAAATGTTTGACTTTTTACTATTTAAACACTGAATGCTTTGCGCTTGAATGTATTTGTGACATTGCTCGGTGGTCTTCATCCGTTGTGATTCACTTAAATTCTGAATTTATTTGCTCACGCGTTCGTAAATTTAGCGTTAAATTGCTCACTCTCAATTGTCACGACACCAAATGATCCAAATGTCTCCACTGTCTCTTTCCACTTCATTTGAAGCCATATTGTTTGTTCATCGCCATCGAAATGGTTCTAAGGTTGATTCTTCAATCTTAAATGATACCTTTTCATTTCGATGCTTTTGTTTTTTACTTCTTCTTCATCTTCATTTGATTTCATACATTGGTTTCTCCGATTTCGCCAACATCTTTTGGCCACCTGTGGACCGAACAAACGAAATCGAATTACGTGCCGACATAATTTATCGGTTCGCCGATTTATCACTGCTGTGAAACTATCACTCTTACATGGCATGCAGTCTTCGGCTGGCTCTCGGTGACATTTATTGATGATCGAACACATCGATGGAAATCGATCCAGAATGATTCTCGCCATTATGCAATTCGTATAACTCCATGTTTGCAAGCAATTCGTACTCAAACAGCAAAGAAGAAAAAAAAACCAACATTTGTTGGAAATAAAAAAAGACAATGTTTTTTTGTTCGAAGTGTGTTTGTTTACAAAGTATATTTGTTGTCGGTTGAAATACACAATGGAATATTGGCATTTGGCCTGTTGAATAGACGCAATAAATTTTCTGCCATTGCGAAGATTTGTGAAATGAGATTTTTCTCGGCGATAATTTCGGTGCGCGCACGAAAGCGATGAAATTTTCAATAGCCAGTTTTTTTTTAACATGTATGTGTCTAACATTATTGGACCATTGTTACTTTACTTTGTAAATCAGCCACAGCAATCCACACACTCATGTATGGATACAATTGTACATGCACACAATCAATGCGGCTGGCGGGCATATTATTGAAGTGAGTGAATACATTTAGTTGGCATAAAATAGCCTCATAACCCGATTTACATTTCAACGGCTGGATACGGAATAAATGCGCAAATGTGCGTTCGCAATTTTCCATCCAGGGCATCATCGATTGGTAACGATGCGGTTTTATTGTAATCGCCGCTTTAATCTCCGTAGTGTGTTGTCTTTAATCCAATTGAAAACCAATTTGCGTTTCAAAGCCCCCGTTACCATTGGCATTGCGGACAAAAGCGGTTTGCGAACAAGAGCATAATCTAAGTGAAGCTGATTCAATATTGCTGCTTCGATTAAATTAGAATTGGTCATTTTAGCATCGATTGGACTATCGTCTATGTAATGCAGAAATCTTATAATCAAACAATCACACGCCTCACACAACATTCATTTTATGGTTCGTGCCGGCGTTGCCAATTTTCGGTCTGATTTATATACATTTTGTATATTCTCTTTGTTTGCAATTTCAACTCCCACTAATGACGCATACTTTATCTAGTCCGATGTGTGTTTGTGTGTGTTTGTCCAACAAAAAGCCCAAACTTTTCGACTTTAGCCAACGTTGGTCGATGCTCGTGTAATCGTTTTTGGTCAAATGATGAATGTGTATGGGAATATGGACGAATCACTCTTGAACACACATTGTATTGCATTTTCATGGCAAACGCAAATTGCTTACCTTTGGTTCGAGAGTCGTTATTATTCGTTTCATTGCACGATTATCATCGGCTCAAACCATTTTCTATCTTCGTTTTTTTTCTTTCTCTAATTATAAATAGTGCACGTGATCCAGAACAAATATTATGGTTGGCAAGCTTAAGACTATACGTTTTGGTATTCCAAATCGATGCTTTATTTATCAATATCGATTCATAAAATTCTTCTTATTTTCTATATCTTTTGCCGTCTTCATTTCGATTTCAGTCGTGATCGAGCGCGATTCGTTTGTTCGATGGTGATGAATTCCAGTCGATTATGGGTTGTTGTTAGTGTTTTTCTTCTTCGTTATAATGCATTCTATTGCACTTAAAAATGGTGTGTTCGTTGAATGGGCTTGCATTTTTCGATTCAATCCAATTTCCCCCGTGTGGATAGCAAATTGTATATATGCACTGCTATTGTGCAATGAGATATTGATGAAAAAACAACGACCAGGAAAGCGAGAGAAAATAATGAACGCACTTGAAGTGCGCGGATGATTTTGACTTTTTTTCTACTGCTCTGAAAATTATCTTCGAAAAAAGAAAACGAAGAATCGCAGTGAGAAAGACACCGAAGTGCAATCAATATGCTTAGAACATTTGCCTGCTCTCATTTCATCAATGCCGTGTGAAAGATGCTGGTTTACTTGTGATAAATAAATAAAAGTGCATTTGTTCTAAAGCCAGAGCGATTCTCGGCCAAAATAAACAATACTTTCACAACGAAAAAAAAAATAACGAAAAAACGCGAAACATACTCATGTAAAACACCAAAAACAGAAAAGATCTTCCCTACACACTTTTTTGTGAGCGAATCCAATGTAGCGGCGCATAGAGCACTCGACAGTACCACACAAACCGAACATAAATGTAGCGAGAAAAATAATGGTATACATCGAAAGAAATGCTGAAGCGATGAGAATTCGAATGAAGTGGAAAAAAGCAACCAGTGATCGAAAGGGAGCAAATGATGTAGAAATAGAGAGAGATGAAAGCGTTTGTAAGTTTGCTGAGGTATCAACATCACACAACATTAAGAATATGCTGGATGCGGGGTTCGTTCACCTCCGCGCGCGCACTGTTTATGCCATTTTTTTTTCTTCTGTGCTGTTTCGTTCGAGTGAAGAGAAGAACAAAAAATCAAGCAGAATCTATGTAAAAATCGGAACTTCAACGTATACCCATCTATAGTTTCATTGCCGATGCTAGAAAATCTATTGAAAGCAACGCGCAATGAATCGAAGATGAAGCAGTTGCAGTATATACGCGCGCGCACACTATTTTACACACATTATGAGGTACTCGACGAAATAGACAAAGATAGACAAACATGTAGCATAATCATTACACACACCGTCAGTCGGTTCTTAGTCTTTTGCTCTCATTGTACTCGCTCGATTTGTGTTCTCGGTGTGTCTGATTGTTTTTCTTCTCTCTCTTCTTCTCTCTCTATCTCTTCAATAAGTTGGAGTTGTCTTAAGATTTTTTTTTCGTTCAATCGTTCACTCGTTCTAGCTTTATTATGCTCGGTTCCATTATGACGACGATAATGGTTGATGAGATGAGATGGAAGGCGCAGATATGCATGTTAAAATTATGCATTGTTCCTGCCTTAGGTAGCATCCAGCAATAAACAGTGGAATGGAATGGAATGGATGCAGTTGTGAGTGCCATTAAATAACATCTCTCTTACACATCTATTCACTTTTGGCTTTGACTCCAAACACCGATGCTGCCTATTCTGACGCTCTTTCAGTGCTCTCTGTTGCAATTGCAGTCTATCTGTGGCGTACACACACACACACAATGCGTTCTAAAAAGCGCAATTCAACTCGATGATATGATGACAAAGAGAGAAAAATGTTTGAGACTGTGAGTCGCATTCAACCAAACTAATAAGTACAAAAGACATACACAGAGAATTGGTCATCAAATCGAAATATATATCCATTTCTTCCTATTTTGCTATAATATTTTTTGTTTCTTCGTTGTTGTCATCGTCATCGTTGCCATTATTCTTCGCTTTTGTGATTCACATTTAGTTTTATTATCGACATTCATTTCCATTTCATCGTGTATCTTAAAAACGTTTATGGGGATTTTTCTTCTGCTTCTTCTTCGATTTATTGAGAATGACACATGCATTGGCCAACTAAAGAAATTACGGCAATGCTAAAACAAGAATTATGCTCACTGATGATTCGATTTATTTCATCGTAATCACAATGATTCGATTGCTCATATATGCATCTATCTCCTCGTCGTCGTCGTCATTCCTTTTTTGCTTTGCCCGTTTTTTAAGCTACTTTACTTTCTTTAATTTTTATGGCACGATTTAAAGCGATTTGGTTTATTGCAATCGGCGTGATGCAATCGATTTGTGCATTATACGATTTGAATTTGCATAGTTCGCTCTTTGTGGAAAGAAAATCGTGTCATTACCATGTGCAATAATTCAATTTGATGATCGAATCAAAAATCATCCTTCTCGTTTGAATGCGATGTCGATTTTTATCAAACTTCATCTTACAATAGAGAGAGAGACTAACAAAATTACTGGGAGAAAATGTTAATACTTCGATTATTCAGATCAATGAACGAAATAATAGAAAATGCCCGAAGCAATGGAACAAGTAAGATTGCATCGCATGCATTCATTTGAAATGACTTTTGATGCGCGCTGAAGCTGTTTTTCGTGATTTCATCGAATATATTTTCATGTTGCTCAAAAACTATTTTTCTTTTGCTCTTCACTAAGTGCGCTAACAAGTTTTCAAAAACACAGTTTGCCCCGTAAGCATTTATTCGAAAGCATAGAATGCATTTTGACCATTTTGTTTTCCGTATCCTGCAGTTACGGAACAATATTTCAGTTAATCGATTTTGACCGTTTGCGTGTGTAAATGTCAAAAGTCATTTCGTTTGATACCAAAATTCTCCGACATAGCAGCAAAAAAGAAATCAATTTCATTTATAATATCTAACGTATGTGTATGTATCGTACAACAAACGAAAAAGAATTTGTATCTGGTTGAATGAATCAAATATCCCGCGGCGAAGTAAGATCCGTGAAAACTAAAAACTGCCTCTGAAACAGTAGTAGTGCAATTGAGATTTTCTATGGCCAAACCAAACTTTGATTGTCGACATTTTTTTTTCTTCTTTCATTTGTTTTATTTTCCGACATCTAAGAACCGAGATAGAATAAGAGAAAAATAGATGTTTCACCGTCCAAACCAAATTGAAGTTAATCGAATCGTTAAACATACTTGTACAGCAAAATGGATGATCCAAACATTGGTACCGACATTACTTTTATGTTTATTACGTTCATTTTGTTCATCCATTGAACCAGCTCAACAAGACACAGAAATATACCATAATAAATGTAAACAAATAATATAATGTCCAATTTTTCAATGTGAGAAATGTAATTGTCTTTTGAGAAGCAGTTTGTATTCCATATACCGAATGGAGCTCGTGATGTATAATGGCTTATTTTTATTCTTTCTACGATTTAAAAAAAAATGGTTTAAAAAACCTTGAGAATCTCTACCGAAAACAATACCGAAAATGAAACGATGAGAAAATGAGATGAAAACTTTTAGAACGAACAGAATATTTAAAAGCGTAGCCAAATAACAACGGGCTGATTTAAGAAGATTCGTCGTCGAATATTAACAATAAAAAAACGAGCAAACAGAACGAGAAAAGTAAAACAAGCGAAAATAAAATGAAAGAAAAAGAAAAGAGAAAAATAAATGACGAGCAAATAATGCAGAGATGAAAGGTAATGATATTTTCAATATTTGTATTTTATTTGTTTTCCAAATAAATACCACTTTTTGAATATTTATATTTGTTTCGTTGCTTGTACAAACATTCTTTTTTCTCTTCTCTGAACGAAATTCGGTTCTATGGGCGATTGTGGTGTTATCTACAGTACGGAAAAACCGAAATGCGGCTATTGATATGCATATGAATGATGATGACCATAAGTAGACGATCCGTTATCCGAACAAATATGTAACGTCAAAAAACATTGATTTATTGCGCTTGAACGCTTGACGGAATTTCAAATTGAAAACACATTTCAAATGAACGAAATTGAAACAAAGAGATTGTTCTCTGAAAAGGGCCTGTTCTTTGATGATAATTTTTTTTGTTTCATCTTCCGATTTAATTGTCGAATTAAACCGAAACAAAACAAAAAACAGAAATGAACTTCGAGTAAAATAATGAGTTTTAATCAAAATCAATTATTGAATTTCACAGGAAATGCTTGTATTGGATTTGTGTATTTATTCAGCACTTTGTAATTTAGATTCATTATTTCAGAGCCAACTCCAAACTGGGCTGGGATCGATGATGATTGATTTTTCAACTTGGCTAAGATCAATAAACCGATGCGTAGCAAGAACAACAAAAAAATGATAATGGCTTTCAGAATAGGCGCTATGTTGTACATTTACACCTGTTGTGCTTCGGTGCTACTTGTTTTATTCAACAACAAAAAAGCGCGCACACATTATTTGATTGCCTTCTGATTCTGTTTACTTCTTTTATTGTTGATGCTGTAATCCACCATTTATGTGTATTTATGTGCATAAATTGGAAATTGATCAGCATATGAGGCACGAATGAGATAAGAACACTTGGCATCGCCAGAGACTGAATGAGAGTGAGAGAATAGAGAAAGATAGATGTTTTAAGGTATTTTGTCATTGCACCAACTGCAATTGTCGATAAAAATCTCTGCCTTTTGAAAGAAAAGAAAAGCGAACAGGACGTAAAAATATAAAAAAAAAATGAACACGAACAAAACAAGTCAACACATCTTCGTTTGATAGTTAAGGCACGCATTTCGTATCATTGCATCAAACTTGCTTATCCTCATCTGCGAACATATCACACAACAAAATGTGACAAAAAAGGGAAAAAAAGAAAACTATAAATAAAATTGTTAACAACAAAACATGAATTTAATTAATTGTGCATTTGTTCGAATGGGATTGTTTGAGTATTTGTATGCATTGCATTCGAGTGAATAGTGTATGAGTGTAGACGCGAGTGCTGCTGCTGCGTGATGGGCACGAAGTGAATGATGACGAAGACAACAACAACAACTACGACGACGACGACGACGATTTGTTCTATTTGAGTGTTGAATTGCACCCAACGCATTGTTCAATCTCCTTTCATCTGTGATCTTTTACCTACTCTTTTCTTTGTTACTTCGTTGCTTGGACTCCGAACCTATACTGTATCGACAATCGTATCCAATGCATAGAATTATTCAAAATTCCAATGCCACTGCTAATAAACGCACACCACAGAGTACTGCGTGTACGCGAGTTGGTTTCTTTATTCGTATTCGTTTTTTTTCCGTTCGAATCTGACATCTAAATTACTCATAAAAAAATCAGGCGAAAACTGTAAGAAAACAACAAGAAGACATGCATAATGTAAATGCACTCTTTCTTTAATGGAATTATTGATGTACGTTGTCGTTGTTGTTGTTGTTTTAGTTTTCGGTATGTGTGATGACTAGTTCTCTGGAATTGTTCGAACGGTGTGAGAGTATTTCATATTTTTGTTACAAAAAGAATCATATAGCTGACGGCGCATTCGAACATATGTAGATTTAAAAATATGTGATTTAAGTCCACTTTGAAAGCCATGAATTTAAACGTTATTGTGTTAGCTTCAATTATCCAAAACGAAAAAAATCAACAACAACAACAACATATTGATTGCATATTGTAAACTAATTACAGGATTGCAATAAATGGATTTTATAACATTGTACTAGACGAGAAAAGACGCCTGCATCACTATCGTCAGTGTTAAACATAAGCTTGTGTCTCAATTTCTATGTAAGAGAACGCGCGCGTACGCACATCAGAAATTGCAATTTGTTCGTACGCAAATGAGTGTTTTGCGTTCAGATGGAACAGTGGGTCGTCGAGGCCTTGTGTATTGTTTCATTCAAATTGCACTAATTACAACAGTGTTCTGTTCGTGCCCTGATTTATTTAATTTTTTTCTCCCCCTTTTCGCAGACAATTGTTGTGCGGCCCTCTTCGTTCTTCACTCACATACAAACAACGGCAAGCATGTTTATCGCAAAATCCAAATGGATCATTTCTTTCTTTGTGAATTTGTTGTAGAAAATTTCTCAAATTATACAAAAGAGTATCGAATTTTCCGACGCTGTCCATTGAACTTGATACGTTCGGACAAGACACCATGTCTTTAACCTAGTTTAATGTGATCATTTGAGCAAGGAAATTATTATCGTTTTTTGTTGTTGTTGTTTCGCATGAATTAAAGAAAAGATCAACGATGACGCTATGGGATGACATGTTCACATCGGATATGTTATTAATCAGAAATTAAATGACTTAAACAATGCTTAACTATACGACACTCGCTCAATTTCATTCACAATGATTTTGAAACAATGAAAAGACACACATAGAAACACGACTGAAGACGAGAGCCACAAATGAGCAATCAGCATGGATCGTGAACGCGTACCATATAAATCAGATTATATACTTGTATTCAAACGACAACTTAAAATTACAGTTGTTATTGCTGTCACTCATTCACTCAATCTCTCTCTCTCCCTTCCTCCCCGATACAACATTTTCTGTCCCGATTCGCAAGTGCGTGCGTAAGTTTCGTTTGCTTTTGTTGATTTTGATTAACACGAAAAAAAGCGGTTTCCGTTGTCAAAACTGAAGAATGTGTGCCAAGAATTTCATTTTCTACTTTTTCTGTCTGCTAAGTTGTTTATACATTTGCTTTCATGCTAACTGGCATGGCCAAATTTTTGTGATCTTTATTTGCACTTTTTCATACCGGTTCGTTGAATATATGATAAATTATCGTACCATTATAATTGTGATGCTCTGTCACGTTTGCCATAGAGAATAGGCTTGATTGGGGTCGGTTTACTAGAATTTCTTATATGTTTCGGAATGAGCATCGCACATTTGTAGAAAGTAGTTTCTACGTCATTGTTTTACTTGGTGCATAGCATTTTCACTGATTTTCGATAAATGAACACTGCTGCTTGTTGCGCGCTCACACACACTGTGACTTTTGATTCTAATAAAATGTAAGAACGAAGAAAGTTTTCTGGTGAATTTTGAAGTAAGCAGTCTGAGCCTCTGGGAGATTTTAAAGTGGCAAAGAAGAACAAACGCCAAGGTACACTCGATTAAAATGCATGACGGAAGTATTTAAGCGCATCTGTTATAAGAGGCACATTTAATGGCGACAGGATGAGTTAGTTTTATTGTCCGGTTTTGTCAGTTGATTGGCATTTTGTGTAATGCGATCGAATAGATTTAATTGGACTCTCAGCCCCGCACTCGTGCACTTAGAACCATTTTGAAGATAACATTTTTTTACTCGGCTCCAATCTCTCTGTATTGTGTACTGAACATTTTCCGGCACTCAGTTAATTGGATTGGTATTTGATCGTCGGGTCAAACAAATAATAATCGAGTAGAAACGCTTTTCGATTGAAACGATTTTTTCTTTATGTGATAGCAAAATTATGACGAGAACCGTGTACATCGTGTAAACTCAATTACGTGTAATTTTCTTCGATTTCGTTTCAATAAAAAAAAACCAATAATATAATGAATGAAAACAAACAGAGGCACGGATGGCATAGGCATAGAATGTTTTTAGTTGAGTCTCTTTTCAGTTTTTAAGGAATAAACAAACGGACGTTTGTCTATTTATTTGGTCATAAATGATGTCTAGCCGCCAGCCATTGACCGTGCTTCCATTATACAATATTTTTTGTTTCTTTTCTTTTCTTTAAGTGTGTGTACACATGCACAGAACCCGAAACGAAATAAAATAAAAAGTGAGCACTTGGTAAACAACTTAATTGAATATGGTTCGTATTTGATGATGGATACACATATATATTATATTCGAAATACGTCGACCAATCGTTGCACAATTGATTCTCGAGGAAAAACGGTTTTTGAAATGATGGTACGATTTTAAACCGCAAAGCAACGAAAACTCCATGCATTTCGATATGAAAGATGGATTAAGTCACGATTTTACGAACTTGAATTTCGTTCATGGTTCATTTGTTTTGACAGAGCTAGAACCGTTCTTTCCACCGTTTTTTTCTCTCGTTCGCTTCGAATTTCTTCCCAATTTTTTATTATTCGGTTGATGATCGAAAGGTGTTTTTGAAGTTCAATATTTCCAACTGAATTGATAGACGGTTTCATTGGCACTCGACGGCGATCGTGATTTCGATGGCCATCAATTAATACTGCAAAGTGAAATGTTTGTGTTGTTTTTTGTTGTTCTGGTTTTAATTAACGCAAAGTACTACCGTGAAGCAGAATTAATTGACGTCATATTAGATGAAATTTTTGTTTGGGCAAACGAATTGCGCTGGAGTAATAGAGTAATAGAAGTATTGCGAGAATATGAACATTTATTTTGCATCAAATCAAGCGGAACCAGATTCACACGAAGCGTTTTGGCTGAAAATTTCAAAATAATTGTAAAGAAAATAAATATGGTTGTTATTGGCTCACCTGTTACAAAATACACATAAATTTTTCATCAATTTCCTTCGATCGCAAAATTTCTCTCTGCAGTTGCACTCTTCAAGCATACAATCAAAATGTTTGTTTATTGAAGTTTTTTTTATTCAATTCCACACAATCACACGAGATTTAGTGTTCTTTTTTTCTCCTCAATATAATAAAAATAAAATCAGCGGCAATAAATCGTAAATATCAAAATATTGGGTCGATCGAGGAAATTTTTCGCACGCGATATCCAGGCGATAGTCACGATTATTTGTTAAAGCGAAGAAATGTTCGAAAACAATTTTCACGACTTCAATAAAACGAAATTTGAATTGTTTTTTTTTTTAATCTATTTCGCTGGTGTCTCTTTTTCTCTTCAGTGATTAAAAATTGGTTTTGCTTCGGTGCATTCAGCTTTCGAAAACAAATAAAATACTTTAAACACCAATGTTTTCTTCGTTTGCAGCACTTTTGCACTTAAAGTTTTGCACAGTTGTTCAATTTGAAAGTTGTTGATGAAACAGAACAATCCTTGACACATCCAAAATAAGAATGATCAATTTGTGTGTGTTATTTTCGCGTTTAGTCACTGCACAAATCGAAAAAAAATTCGTTTCACCAAAAAAACGAACGAAAAAATTTCCCAGGAAAAATGATTTGATTCTTCCACTAGTTCACTTTTAAGTCAAGCGTAAGTTGTAATTTTTTTAAATATTGATGTGTGTACAAGAGAATGATGTTAAACCATCGGTTGCATCATGGGCAATGACTTTGAAATGACGAATGGTTGGTGCTTTTATGCCCTCTTTACACACTTCACACACAAAAGACTAGCGCGCGCTCAAGACAACATCGGGCCAAAAGAAAAAAAAACGTATTGAGGAAAAATCATTGCCATGTTCACTGCCATTCACGTACCGCATATTTACAACTCTTGATACCTCAACAAAACGACTGGCGTGCACACACACATTCACTCACACACATAACAACAACAATAAACATCACACGAACGATCTACGATCGACTCAGCATAGCAAACTATGATCGCAAGAATGGTTTGCGCGCGGTAAACCGCGCTAAGAATGTAGAATAGAAAATGAATAGAGCCAACACAATTGTATGTATGTATGCATGGGAATGGGTGTGAGTGAGTGAGAGATCCGGCAGCTCTATCTATGTTAAGTGAATACAAGGTGAACAAAAAAAGAACGGTGAGTGGTGGTTCATATTGTTCAATGGGGAAATGGCAAAGAATGAGCATAAAATCCATCAACAACACATATACAATGACAAGAAAAAATATATGGACAATGCATGTACGCGAGATCGGCTACATGCGCAAACGAACCGTTTGCATTGTTTGTATGCAGAATTGTGTACAGCGGAGAATGTGGAATGAAAGAAGAAAACGGTGAAAGAATCGTGCGCACCTTACCAACAGCAATAGAATAGAATGTGTCGCGCTAGCGTGGCTGACTTAATATTGAACCGACTGAAGGAGAAATATGTGTATACACACAAAAACACAACACCGTTTTACTCTATGAAATTATGTTTGCGATTCAGTGCGTCTTTTTCTCTCTCTCTCTCTGCGCATTGAATATAATTGTGCTTTTTTGGGACTGTAGCGATGTCAGCTTTTTAACGGCCGCTCTTTCATTGCTGAGCTGTGCGCTATGCAAAGGGTATTGTGGTAGAGAATGGAAACAAAATGTATGAGTCAAATTGGTAACGGACCACTGACGCATGCCGTGTATACACAAACTTGATAACTCATCGCACGTCTTTCATTCTGCACTTTCTTTTCAGTCACCGTTTGGCTATTGATAGAACTGTTAGGTTATTCTGTTGTTGTGGTTTTTTATTTGTTACCTTCTTCATATTGCTTTTTTTCGCTCGCGATGTTTATATCATTTTCCTGATTTAGGTCTATTATGCGAAGAATGAGAGAGGGAGAATGAGACCTCAGGCATTGATATATTCTATTCTTCATCATTCGCTCATATCTTTATATTTATGAATACAACACGTAAAAAACATAAATGCCCACTTATGAATTTGCTCGTCACAAATGCCAATAATCAGATTTATTCTATATGAATGAAGAATTGTTTGAATCGGATTTTTTTTCTCTCAATCATCATGATCATATCATGGCCATTTCACTCTGTTGATTGTGTCCATTTAAGAGATTCTTATCGTAAGCCTGCTTCTAACACTCTTCTATTACATATTGTTGCCTTAATGATGTGTTTTTGTTGTCTTTTATCCATGTAATAAATAGACAGATTCCCGCATTCGTTCCAAACCGATCGATGATGCCGTTATCGACACACTGCCGCGCCAACAAGTTTCATGCAAATTCTTTTTTTCTTTTGCTAAATTTAACCATTGCGTAATGCATGTAGGATTTACTTTCAAGGTGCGGATCGGCGATATATTTTGATGAAGTCACGTCAAATTGATAATAGCATAAGATATGAACACGTCTTACGCAAAATTAGAATGCCATCAATGGCATCGATGGAGTGTATTGGAGTGTATTAGCTGCAAGGCAAATCTCGGTAAAATCAAAATAGATGTGGCCGCATTTTGTGAATCAGCTAACCAACAAATCATCAATAACAACAAACAGAAAAAATTGGAGAATTTTCATTAACCTCTTCACCCGATAGCGGACGCTACATACATATGTATGTCGAACCGGTCGAAAGTAGTTAACTCACATTTTTTTGTGTGATTAATTGATTGTAAAGACTTAACGGTCGCATTTGCGCAATATAGAATTGAATGGAATGACGAACGCTTTGGCTGACGAACGCTAATATTTGCATGGATTTTCAATGATTCCTGTCAACAGATTTTTCTTTTGCCAAACTGTGTATTGAAAACGTTTGACGATCAAACTAACTGTGTATCATTGATCTCTTGCTTGCAATCTTTGTCTGTGCCTTCTCCGTTTGGTGTTCAAAGATATCGCCTAACACGAAACTCACGAAAACCACATCGGCAATTACGATTTGAAACGCATATTTTGAAATTGCCTACTTGTTTTGTTCGAACTTCGGTTTTCTACGCTTCTCGATCGCAAAATACATCACGATAACGATATCTATTTCTAGTTTCGTATCCATACATCACAAATGGCCATATTTACAACGATTTTTTTTTGTTCTACTGAAGATTTCTGCGGATACCATACGTAGGCCGAAAACAATGAAAATAGTTATTCGAATGAAAAAAAAAAAAAAAATACGGAGAAAAAGCAAAACTCATGCTTAAATGGTACATATTAGCAAAAGATAAAAATCAAAACACAATTGCTCTCATAAACTTTTTAATGGCAAATTAAAGTGTGGCGTTGTTTTATTTTATTCATTCGTTGTCTTTCGTGTTTTTCGCCTCGAATCATCTTCTCTGTGTGATCTGTGGTCTGGATATATTCATATGAGCGGCCGCGCGCACTGGCATCAAAAAAACAGCAGCCCATAGTCTTTTTTTACGAACCGTTCGTCGCCTGCTTAATGGTTCACTGCGACTTGTAAATATCCGTATGGATATTATTATTATTTGATTCATTGTTACAATGAAAACGTGAAACGCGATGAGGAGCAGCATCAGAAATAACAACAGCTTCAGTTATCTGCTGCCGCTGCTGATCACATTGCCATTGCTGTGTGAAGGTTGTGGAAATGGGTCACTGATTGTACTAAAAATGATATACATCTGGAGATAAAGTACCAAAGAAGTCAAATATAGTATGCTATAGCGAAGATTGTAATTTATGCTGTTCTTCTCTCTATTTTACGGCTGCAATTACGATTATTCTATACTACTGTGACTCTCGGTGGCCTATCAAACTAACCGTGTGTATTTTCGTATTTATTTCTGAATTCTTTTTTCGTATTCTGATTCTCTATTTTGTTTATTACATTTACTAAACTGTTCACATAATTCGATTTTTATCTTTGTGCGCATTTTGGTCCCGTGCTTGAATTCCATTGCAAATAAATGTATTGTATTTCGGTATATTCACTTTGTTCATATGTATGATAGAATGCAGTTGTTGCGCGCGAATCTCTCTCTCTCTCTCCGTTTTATGTACATTTATGGGATATTATGGACGCGATTCGCCCCAAACGGTATCGGAAGATAAATTTCACTGGAACGCTTTTCTCAGTTCAACAGTTCTTCGGATTGAAAAAAGAAAAATACAAATAGAAAACAACAAAAAGTCACATTATTTTTGTTGTATCGCTACTACAAAAAAAGTACAATAATAACAGTTTTGATATATATTCAGAAAATGTGGAAAAAAAGGTACGGAATGATTCGAAAATAAAGCGCAACAAAGAATTAGAATATCTCACTGTAACATTGAATCAAATAAAAAACCTCTATCAAGGTGAAGAACGAGTGACGAGACCAAAATTTGAAACACAAAATTTGTGATATCAATTTTGTGACGAAAATAGTATAGATATATTTTCTGTGTACTGTGAATATAAACTTAATATACATTTGTATATTCGAAACGTTGCAAAAATTCTCTTCTTTTTACTTTGAGTTCATGCTGATGCAATGAAGCAACGTTCCGAATTTACAAATGTATATTAAGTTTATATTCACAGTACACAGAAAATATATCTACCAACTATTTTCGTCACAAAATTGATATCAGAAATTTTGTGTTTCAAATTTTGGTCTCGTCACTCGTTCACCTTGATAGAGGTTTTTTATTTGATATCAATAGTTTTGTAAGCGCTATTTTCCAAGTTAAAGATTCAAGACACATGAATTTGAATATTTTTCAAATACAATGAAAATATAGATTTTTAGGTTATTTTTGGACCAAATTTATACAAATTATGGTTCATAATGAGGAACAGAGGTATTTTTCAGTGGTATGTGGTATGCATATTGTTTTATCTTTGACTTGAGGCTTAAATTGATGAAATTTTCAAGAGAACATATGCAGTCGTTATGTGTGCGGTCAACGGTCAATGTTTGGTTTTTTGCCAATTTGGCCACCCCCACATGAAATTTTCAAGTCGCAATTGACACCACTTGAGAACTTACTTTAAGTCCTTTCGAACGAATATGCATTTGTCCTGGTTATGTCAAGTCTAGGTCCCACAGCGACCGTATGAAATAATGGCCATTTTTGCATGACCTTTTGCATAGTTTGCATTTATACTAACATTTTTGTAGATTTCTTTTAATTTAATTTGTGACTAACCGCATGCACCTCTCCCGACGATAGTCCACCTTCTGGCCTGGTGGTAGGGGACTTAAATTCGGTATTTTATCGATCTTATGCGAGGAAACCATCAAACATGTAGTTATTTGTTGTTAAGATTTCATATTTCATACATCTAGACTTTTTTGTGAAAATTCGATTTTTGGTACATTTGGCCGATTTTTGGTGGAATAGCCATCCAAAACGGTCGATATTTTGTTCAATTTTGTTTCGCTAGTCATAGAGCATATTTACAGAGTCATTGGAGTACATTTTGGCCCATAAAATACTTCAAATGTTAAAATTAACATTTTTTGTCATTTTTGGCCATTTTTGGCCATTTTCGCACTATCAAAGGCCATATCGTGAAGACAAGAATTTTTAGGGATATAAGCTATGCGGCATTTTATAGCTTAGACTTGGGCCTTAAAATCGGTGAAATTTTCAAGTGACCATGAAAGGCTAGTTTTCGAGCTAATGACCATTATGTGTCCGGCCAAACGGTAACTTTTTGGTTTTTGGCCAATTTGGCCACTCCAACTTGAAATTTTTGGACCGAAAATGACTCCATTCGATAGCTCACCTCAAGACCTTTCCAATGATATGCATATGTCTGGGAGGGTGTAAAGTCATGGCGCTTCGGTGACCATAGGGAAAAAAGTCGAAAAGTGACTTTTGGAGGCCGGCCACGGTCAACATGGCGCCCAAATCGAAAAGTGCCGGAACAAAAAAGTCTTAGATTTTTATGTACTTTAATCACAGAAAGTTTCAAAAAGATCAGAAACAACTACGCAAAATTGGCCACAGACAGACAGACATTTTGATTTTTCATAGGAATTCATATGAAATTTTTAAAATAATAAATTTTTCGAACGGATTGATCGATTTCGACGGTTAGGGGGTCGTTGGAAAGGTATTGAGCTCTAGAATAAGAATATAGATGTTTCAGGGGTCAATGACCTCATTTAGTGCCATCTATGGTCATGAAACTGAATTTTGACCCTTTTCTTGAAAGGACCATATTTTGAAGACAGGTGGACCGATTTTCAAACTTGATCTAGATGATTTATATTTTTTCTTGATCTATAGCCCAAGGGCTTTCCAACCATACATCAACCGGGGCCAACGGCCTTCTAGGTCTGGATTTCGTATATTACGTGTATATATAGCGAGTTCGACTTTTCAACACACTAATGTGGTTTCGTCACTCGCGCGAACTGCCGTCCGCTGTGATAATAGTTCACTCGCTGGAAAATATTTATAGAGCGATTTGTTTTGCGCGCTCACCATGATATTACACACGGAAACATACGGTGAATTTGCAAATAAAAAAAAAATGTTGAAAATTGCGAATTGCGCGCATCAATTCATTTGCCTACTTGGAAAAAAATATGCTACGAATAGCGACACAGGCCACCACAGGCAATGCCAATAACACAACAAATTGATACCATTTTTAAGTATTGAACTCGACCGAAAATAGAAAAAGGAGAATTTAACTTATCGATCTAGTCGGCGTCGGCTAGCAGCGCGACTATTGCTATTCCGGCTATTTATTTGGTCTATAGATAAATTGTTTCAAATAGTCCATTAATTGTGGCTGCTGTGTGCACATTACCGTCGTTTCTTGCGATTTTTTTGTTTGGGTGCCGGAATTGCGCTCGACCGCAAATCAACCGAAAATAAAGCCAATTTAGAGCCCATCGAGAACGACGAGAAGATACAGTGGTAAAACACAGTTTTTACGGTAATGTTCTCTCATAATGATGTGCGCAATTGAACTCTAAACTGTTGTGATTAAAGCGACCCAATCGACAAGGTTTAACGGCTTGAAAACGAACGCGCGCGCACGCACATTATATGTGCTGAAAATGCATTACCTGATGAGATGGTCATAATTTCGATTCGAATGCGCGGAACAATAACAACGAACGAAACAGAAAAAAATGGTATAAAATCAACGGTGATTTTCGATTTCTGCTTATATTGTGGCGAATTTTACTATGATGGATTTCTTCGAATCGAGATTACCACGTTTAGTTTGTTTTTAATTGCATCAAATCACGAACGAAACCTAAACCGAGGCCAATACCGATAAAAGGGCCATATAGTTTTTTTTTATGAACATACAATATTTTTTTGCCGCCAATTAATTGAAACGAATAAAAAAAACATATTTGCTATATTCTTGTTATGCTACAAATGTTCTTCTATTTATTACAAAACCCTGTGCTTTTCTGTTCTCGTATTATTTTCGCTCATCCCGAAAGATGCCACGGTGAATTTTAGCCATATTCCCATTTTTGTGTGTACAGTGTACATAGCACGAGCATATCGAATGGAAAACAATTTAAAATCGTCTAAAAACATAACGATCGAATATATATGCTTGTTATGTTCACTAAAAACGAACATTATTGTTGAAACAATGGCGACGACTTGTCGACACATATGTTTTGGCTGCTGATGCTATTGCAACCAATGTATCGATACGATGGCGATAAGCACGAAAACTTGCTCTTTTTTTGGTAAAAATAGTAACATCTTTAAAACGAAACTTGAACATGCTTGTAATATGTCGCTTTTTGGTTTGAAACTAGTGAAAATGGTGTGGTTTATTTTCTCTTGGTTTCTAGCGTGTTTGTGCGAAGAAGTAAATCGTTGCATATTCTCTAATGGAGAATCTCTATCGTTGGTTTTGCATCGAATAAGATTAGAATACAGCCAGAACAAACACGGAATGTGATAAACTACACAATACACACATTCTTCTGATAAATGCATTTGAAAGTAGGCACGTTTAATTTTTGAAGAAGAAAAAGAGGATCGTACGGGAACGAAATCGATGCTTTGCATCTTGATGTTCTAGTGTGTGCTTGCAATTTTTAATTATTTCCAACGCAAACCAATTATTTGTTATGAAAATTGTTTTACTTTCCTCCCCCACTCTGCAGCCTCTATGCTCAAATATGTGAGCAACAAATGCATATATGCGTATACCATATTTTACAAGTTCATACATCAAACTACTAACTAACTAGCTGGTGCCATGGACTGAAAAGAAGAAGAAGAGCAGGCAAAAAAAACACGTTCGTGCATTTGATGTGCTTTACAAAGACATAAATCTCAGTAAGCGAGAGAGGAAAAAAAAGAGGTGTACAGTATGAGTGTGACGCAAATGTTGATTGTATAATTCGAACGCAATGATAAATAAAAGAGAATAAAATTATAATGTTTACACATTGCTTATTTATTTGCAAGAAATTATAATACGGTAAAATCTAATTATTCCAACGATGATGTCTTTATGCACAGGAAAGAAAGAGTAGTGATTCTTTCTATCGACGTACCGAATGTAGATGATAGACAAGGAGGGAAAAAAACGACATAACTGGCAATAAAATAGCATACTTATTCAACCCACTCGTTGATCTAAATGCGGAATTGGAGAAGAAAAAAAACTACTATCTGGTTAGTATTCGAAAGATATGCAGAACAAGATGAGAAACGGGCCATGCGCGCACTGAATCTACATGATTTGATGTTTGTTGTGTGTTTGTTCTTTTTTTTCTATTTCCATTTTCTTGTACCACATTGGTTTCTATGTTGCGCGCTCGCGCGAACGATATATGAATTTAAATCAATTTGCAGAGGTAAGTGCCTTGTGATAGCGCGCATAGTGCATCGTATCTAGTATATGAATTTCGATGGTACCGAAGGTCAACAACGAACGTGGCATAGATTTCCATCACAAATTATGTGCATTTATTCACCTCTCGCAAGGCTTTTCTTCTCTATCTCTCTCTCTCTCTCTCTCTCTATCTCTCTCTCTCTCTCTCTCTCTCTCTGTCTGTCTGTCTCTATCGGGCAAACGGATCATTTTCCGTAAAAAAATAAATAATAATTTCATCATCCCAATTTCAACCGGTAAGTTTTGTTGTTGTCGAAACAATTGTCAATTTTTTCCCCATTTTTTTTTTCGTATCGAAAGAGGTTGATAAGCGACGAACCGTTTCCCACATAATTTGCACTGATTTGTGAAAGTCACCACCTCGTTGTGGACCCGATTCCCATCACATTTAACAATAATAATTCAATACACACTCAATACACGTCTATTTCCATAATAACGAATTGAACAAACGATAAAAAATTGCTTGGCTGTAAACCGACGAAAGACGAAATTAAAGTAAAGAATACAAAGAAACCAACTTTTTTTTGTGTTCTGATTTTTTGTTTGTTTTTGTTCCAAACAAAAACAAATTTGTTTTATATTAATTTGATTTTTTTTTTGTTTTTGCTGTTGTGCCTACAACATAATTCTACATTCCGTTTCGATCAAGTTACCATATTTTGCCCTCAATTTTAAGTCCACAACGCATCGCATTTAAATTGGTTTTTATGCGCGCGATCAACGTGTAAAAATGCTCAAATCGAATATGGAACGTTAAGAACTGAATTAATTTGATTATTCTGTTGGTTTTTTTGGTTTGAAATTCGCATTTTAGTTTTTAACACAATAAATGTGTGCGCACGAGGTGAATGCAAAAAAGGCAACGCAAAAGAGAGGAAGAGACAGTTTCGATCGAGATTCGTTCTAAATTCGGAAAGAACGATATGGTCTCAACATCAATTATATTTAATGCGTGCTGATGGTAATAAAATGTTTGCTCAATCAAATTATCATGTACTCGGTTTGAGTCTGTGTTTATTTGTGCGCGCGTATAAGAGAGAAAGAGTTCCGAAAAAATTCCTTTGGCAAACACAAACAAGTGCTTGTCGATTCCGTTCGATGTTTGTCCGCGTTTTTTTTGTGCTTTTCAATGCGGCTAATGTGATTGTGCTGACAACTGAATCAGCGACAAGAGAGAAATTGTGAGCTGAGAAATCGTTTTGGAGTGAGTGTAAGGTATAATACGTCAATGCCATATTTGGTGCGAAATTTGAATTGAAATTGCCATCGTGTATGCGCATTCATTCGATTCGTGTCGTCATGACCATTTTTTATCGTCTCTCTTCCCTTCTCCATCTTTCCTTCTATATCTCGCTTAATATCTTGTGTTTACAAAAAATATCGAAATGGATATGGCAAAAGTGTAAATAAAATAATTGACATGGACTCTCGCATTTAATGATGAAAAAAAATATACAGTAAAAGAACGACGAAAAAAAATGTGGCTCGCGCACTCACATTGTAAGGATGCAATGTGATACATATGATGCAATTTAAATTCCCATTTATGATTTATTGCTTTTTAATTGGTGTAGAATTTTCGTTAAAAGGCTAACATTATATATTTGCCGTAATTTGTTAAATGGCTCGTTCGATTGCCATATCTCTCTCTTTTCTCATCCTCTTCTGTCACAACACGTTCGATGATATGACAATTGTGATTAATGTCGACGAGAATGGCTGAATGTAATTGATAATAAAATAAATATTTACATTGACCGCCGCAGGCGGAGTAGCTGTATATGAATCCATTCATTGTTAATAAAATTGAGAGAAAAAAAAGTTTCGTTGCATTGACTGTTCAAATTTTTAAACTCGGTTTTTTTTCGAAATGCAACAGAACATGTTTCCCATTCATTTGCTTACATTTTCATTTTATTATCAGAAAGTTGGTACGGATTTTTTTTCGTCGTTGTTGTTACAAGCGTTACTTTAATTAAAAAGCAGTATAAAAATTTTTATGAATCTGTAAATCTGGAGTTCTTTAAAGCTGATGTTCACTTATCTTCCTCTCTAACTCTCTCTCTCTCTCTCTTTATTGCACTTGTATAACGTTATTTTGATGTTTTCCCATTGCGGCCTGTGCATCAATTCAAACAATTTTCTAATTGTTTGGCTCGAATTGCAAGTGCACGCAACCCAAGACTCACAGAGAAAATGAAATCCCGGATGAATGGAAAAAATGAACAAAAATAAATAGAAGAACTGAAGTACACATTGCAAATAAGAACAAACCACTTGCTCACTCTTTCTTTCTCAGGTAATTTTGAGAAGATATAAAAGAAGCGTATATACTACATCTTTTAATGCGTGCACTTTTGCTCGCACAGAACAGTATATATCACTTAACAACTCTCCGATAAAATGTTATTTCTAATTTGCAAATGATCTTTTTTACAACGAAAAATAAACAATAATCTTGTATTATAAAATCGTAAATAAGATGCGAAGAAGATGAGGAAAGCAGTGTGTACGCTGTTCTTAGAATATGTATACATATATACTGTAATAGACGAGTTGAGAGATGCTAGAGGTTGTTGAGTGCGATTGTGTCAGTTTTGAAATGGAATACGCCAGATGCACCGTGTACCACCTTGGTGATGTATTGATGTATTAAGCATAAGTATACAATGGAATCATCACCATCAATCCGGGCATAAATTATGATGATGCCGTCAAGATGCCAAGTGTCTTCTGTTAATGCAATGCGTACGTTTCATGACCAATGCATATGAGGAAGTAACTAAGACTGGTAAATTAATTGTTGTTTATCTTTAACGTTTATGCCTAACAACAACAACAACAACAGTAAATGCTCTCTCTTTCGCCGTTTATGTGAGTGCAGACGATTTGCCATTGTATTGAAGACAGCGAGTCAAAGGTAAGAGTCACGCGCATCTAAGACAAGCATCTGAACATAATAAAGTACACATTCACTCATTCGCTCACAAGAGCGGCAATTATTTTTGATATTGAAACTATAATTAGAGATTGAATACGGTGCTTTCTTGCCATGTCCAATGCCAGAGAATTCGTTTCGCATAAAAATATAAATATATAATATAGATAAAGATATGCAGTGCATACAAACAAAAATTTGGACTTAGCGATGATGCAAGCCACTTTGCCATCTTTTATTATTATATTATTATTCGTCTTGCATTAGCATCAATCAAAAACGATGAATTTTGAATAGGCAAAATATTCACACAACGGCGCACGGCCAATAATGTGTAATCGTGGTGCGATGAGAGCGAGCGGGAGAGAGATAGAGGAACAGAGGAATAATTCAAAATTCTATGGAAGTTGTTGCATTCTACGTGACCATTCGACTGGAATGTGATTTTCTTGTAATTGAAGAGATAACAAAAAAAATTATAAACAAATGCACGAAAGTAGATGTTATTTGGTCCAGGAAAAAAACGATCCACGATTTATTATTACATTTTTTTATATTCTCTTCGATGGTTTTTCTTTTACCATATTTCACAATTGAATATTTTCGCAATCAAACTGAAATCGAATTCATTGTCACTGTTGCGTGTACGTCTTCGTCATTCTTTTCTCCGTTTTTTTTTTTGTGTGTTCTTTCGTGTGTTTTTTATTGTCTTCAAGCCACTTTTTGCATTGATACAGTTAGATTCTATCTGCGTTGTGAGTGAGTGTGTATATGTGACTGGTATTGCTTGTGATGATGCACTAGTGTTGGCTGCGAACATCTACGAACACTCGTTCGTTCGTTCGTAGGCAATAGAAATAACATTTTTGTTCGTTCGTTCGTTCGTAGAAATTTAAAAATAAAATTGTGTTCGTTCGTTCGTTCGTAGGAATTGAAAAAAAAGAAATTGTTCGTTCGTTCGTTCGTAGAAATCGAAAAAAAAAATTTGTTCGTTCGTTCGTTCGTAGATTTTGATAAATAACAATTTTGTTCGTTCGTTCGTTTGTTCGTTCGTTGGTAGCGATTTTTTATTTCAAATATTTGACCAAAAAGGAATCAATTATATTATACACTTATATCCTGATTTTAAAGTATGAATCAATTTATTTTTATTATAAGGCAGGAAGTGATATTGAGATATTTATATTATTTTTGTGTAAATTTTTGCGAAAAATGAACAACTTATAAAAATTCCATGAGACTGTTTCGTGCCAAAACTAAGTCAGAAACGGTGTCTGGCAATAAATTTGAACGTCGTGCTGTTATTACTATGCCAGTCTCACTGAATTTTCGTTCCGATGGTGCCGAAGATGCAGTTATTCCGGCCTTTGACACGAATAATTGATATAATTTTGAAAATGTATGACGATTTTCATACCACCACCCACATAAATCAAAATCATATGGGTTTGTTGGCATTACTTTCGCTTGCAAGTATCTTTGCAATTCTTCAGTCAAATTACTGTGTGGTGTTGATTCGACATTGGAAGGGCCCATGAATGTTTCCAAAATGTCTTGATTCTCGGTGTTGATGTTCACGCATTCGTTCAAATTTTCTTCACCTTGTTGATGAAACGGTTCTAATTTCCAAATGAAATCATCAATAACACCATACACATCATCTCGTTCAACTTCAGTTGCTAGTGCAATATTTTTAAGCAAAGGTATCATTCATACGGAATAGCGGCTTAGGTGAAACATGCAACCCAAAATTGCAAAAACATATTGAAGTTCGTTGGAATACTGTTTATTACACTTTGAACTCAGTCGCTTTGAATTATACACAATTGGCACAAATTTTATTGGAGAAAGAACAAGCAGTTAAAAATGCTGATGTTATGCACAAATTGACTAATATTCCACGAAATGATCTAGAAATAATCAGAGATTATTTGAAAAGTTTCAAAATATGGAGCGAACGACTAGAAGCAGATAAAGTACCTACACTTTGGATGGTATGGCCAACGTTTGATTTGTTGAAAAAATATTTGATCGAGCATACGTCCTCAAGGGGAAAATTTAAGGGGGGTGATGGAGAAAGATAGTGAAGAAATGGGAAGGAGCTTATAAAAATGATTTCACAAATTTTTCATTTTTCGCAAAAATGTACACAAAAATAATATAAATATCTAATATCTCAATATCACTTCCTGCCCTATAATAAAAATAAATTGATTCATACTTTAAAATCAGGACATAAGTGTATAATATAATTGATTCCTTTTTGGTCAAATATTGAAATAAAAAATCGCTACGAACGAACGAACAAACGAACGAACGAACAAAATTGTTATTTATCAAAATCTACGAACGAACAAACGAACACAATTTTATTTTTAAATTTCTACGAACGAACGAACGAACAAAAATGTTATTTCTATTGCCTACGAACGAACGAACGAACGTTCGTAGCCAACAGTATGATGCACTTTGTCGAAAATCGTTCGTTCATATCGCGTATACAGTTAATAAGATTGAATAAATGGGTAATTGTCCATGACGAACAAAGAGAATATTCTGCGCTTTCAATTGATTGTTTTCGTGGTGGCTTTCAGAAAATGCTACAGAAGAATAACGTCGAAGGAAATAAGTCATTGGCCTGCGTCTATATGTGCGCATAACATGATGTTTGCTTCTGCTGTTGTACATTTTGTCGACCAGATGGTTCATGTGTCGCATGTCTATTCAATTTAGAAATTGCATTTTTCAATTTCCTGGATTCTGTTATTCGCGCACATTTTACAATCAGCCATTGTGTATACTTGCAACACAGTATCATTTTCTATTTACAAAGTTTTCCGCGTGCGCGCATGTTAGTCAATTCACCGAAAACCAAAGCATCATCAGAGCACACATACAATCTCTCAAGCACGCAATATCACACGAGATAATGTTGTTGCTGCGATGCAATTTCTCGCTCTCGACTCCATTTGATTGAAAACCAAAGTTTCTGCGAGAGCGAAACCATCATCTCGTTTGATTGGACAAATACCAATATAACAGCTGAAGAAACCACTCTGCACTTAGTGATTCTAATGAGAAAATAATGCTCACGCAAATGGAGTAATCATAGGTATTATTGTGCGGCTGTTGTTTCGATTTCATTTTTCTTCAACGATGCTATGTATCGGAAAGAGATTAACTTTCATCGGAATCAGTCAATGGCCCAAGATCAAACCGAGTAAAGTTTAAGCAAAGTGTCGTGAAACGTGGATCACGTCAGTTAAATAAAATGAAACGAAGAAAAGCTCAAGCATCAAAATGAAATCAAAATCATTTGGCCGTGGAGAAATACAAAAGAGCGCTCTCTGTCTCTTTCTCGTTATTTTGCTTTTGAACGGAGATGAAAACCGAAATAGAGAAGCATGAATAAAAAGCGAAAGAATTGCGTTCAAGTTTGCAAGATGAATTCACCACCAAACAATGGATTTTGTCGATACAAGCTATTGTCAGATTATAATATTTTATGTGTGCTACAAATCATTTCAAATGGAATTCAGAGCAGAGCGTATTCACTTCGAAAATTACCATTTGCTCCGAACAACACTCTTGATGTCAATAACCCGTTGCGAATTTCATCGCAATGTGTCGCCTTCATCGTTCGAAAAGTTATTTCAAATGTAAATTACGCCAAAAATGCAGTCAACACAGCTACTGAAATGTACGAACTCCAACAAGTATCCACACTCATCAATTACAAATCACATATCCATCAACACATTGCAACCATTAACTTTTGTTTTTTTTTCGCCTCACACTCGCGACGGCGCCCAAAATACAAGTATCACTAACCTTTAAACGAGTAATTCATTTATAAAAAAACGAATTCTTCTGGACTGAGTCGGGTTAAACGGTACGCGTTTTGATATCATTCTTCTGCTTTAAATCTTTAGCGAGCGATTCGGTGTTTGGCCTGGGTGCTATGCAACAGTGTTCAACGAGTAAACTAAGTTTCGGCCATTCGACCCATTCCCATCAATTAATGGAATTTTTATGATCGATTTGTTACCACTTACTGAATAGAAAAGAAATTTCAATAGACTAATATTCAGATCATCAATAATGAATTATTGTTTGTGGTGATTAACAGTAATATCTATAATGTGCCATAATAACCTTTTCTTATTGGCATTCTATGGCGAAGCAGATCCGAATGATTTGGAATTGAATGAGAAGTGAATCAAAATCCATATAAAAATAATAATAAAAAGAAAATAATAAATCGGCATTAAAATCGACCGTTTTACATTTTATATGGTCATTTTGGACAAAAAGAACTTTTTTTCCCTCGACAAGCATTGAAAACAGTTAGCCGAAGTTCGTCATTATGAATTCGGCTGCCGAACGATATATAGTTTATTGGTTTTGTTTTTTTCGCTGGTAGTTTCACTGCGTTAACCATTATAATGATAATGGAATTCAGAGTGAGATGAGACAATCCAGTATAAATAAAATAAAGATACATGCCATCAATTCAAGCGATTTACCAGCGATCCGCAAAACAAACAGCCATATAGTTTTTTTCGATGGCAAAACCGTTAATTTTTTCTTGTGGCAAGATTATACGCCACACCAACGCTATCCACTCTCTCTGTGTCACTGGGATACATGTGAACGTTTCGCATGGTCGACGTGCTCATTTCTTTTGACGCATATTTGTTGATTACTATTCTCAATTAAGTTTTAATTGTGTCATTCTTTCCAGATTCGAAATAAAACATGGAAAAAGAACCAGAAAAAAAGACAATGGCATTGAAGCATCTTCATTTATTCGATCTTTGTTTACTCAATTAATTAATATCAATTCAGCCAGGAAAAAGAACAAACAGAAAAACTTATTATGCAAATCAATGATACAGCCGATGCGAAATAATTCAGCCGACACAGTGGTAACGGCGTTTTTTTTGTGTGTGAACTTTTCATTAACGTTATTTAAACTTTTTTTCGCAAAAACAACACAAACACAAAATTAAACAAATAAAAAAAGAAATTATGTAAAGAGAGTGCGTCTCTTTAAAGTGTGACACATTTTTGGTGTTAAATCGATCGAATTTGTTTGGAAAAATTATTATTGAAGAATGAATGGCACAAAGAAAAGAAAACCAGTTGAAAACTACCGTAAACGTACAATTTACGTAACTGGAACCGCAAAAGAACCATACATATTACATAAATGCGAGCACCAATATTTTCCTTTCTTTCCACTTCTTTCTGCATCTTTGAAGCACAATCTAGAGCACAATTATTTTAATAACGAATCAAACGACCAGCAGATTGCATCATTATATATATCCCTTGTGTATATTTGACCGCTGTAATTTGCTACATACAAAAGTTTGATTTAATTAACAAATTCTTCGTCATCCTTTCAAATTCTATTCCATCGCATTCTAATTTCAATTCAACAAAACACAATATTTAACGTTGTTAACGAAAAAAAGAAGAAAACAATGAAATCTTTCGTCGTACTTTGAAAAGGAAATGACAATGCAAATTCGTTTCAATTATGAAATGTTCTGCTGGTTTATGGTCATTGAGCATAGAACAAATGAAAAATACACGGTAATCCTAGCAAAATTGCTGTGCAAAATGAAATTGATTTAGCTTAAATATCTGTTTCTTCACCATATATGTGCATATATAATCTGTGTCCAAGCGAATGAACGGAAGAACAAAATTATGCCCGCTACAGAATTGTTTTGCAAATTTATCAAACGACAGCACTTTTCTTTCGAATTTTATGTTGAAAATTCTGATTATTTGTAGTGTTACATCTCGAATTCAAATATTTCTCACTCTTTTACCATTCTGCTTTATAAACGATGAATTATAAATAAATTCAACAGATTTATCGCATGATTTCTCTGGTTTTGTTGTCGAAAAGCCGGCCAAAAGGTGGGTGATTGATTCGATTCCAGAAGCTAAGCTCATTATTAACCAGAATATTCTCGATCGCAACGGCAAAATGGTTCATTCAAAAAAAAAGTCGGCCGGATTCCTTGATTTAATTCAACAAGAAAAATGACCTGAGAGAATATGTTATATAGAATTCGATTAGTATACACTGAAAAATGACTGTACTGCAGACAGATAAATATGTGTGCAAACTGATATAAAATGCCAAAGCTAAATGCGAGATTTTGAACAATATTTAAATTTTTCATAAGTTCACCAAATAACAAAATCACGACTTTATTCAATAAAAAAAGCGGAAAAATTCCGAACACATTCTGTCTGTATGCATCGGCAAATGGACTCACGCGTCCAAAAAGACACGATGCCACAATATGTATTGTGTATGTCGAACAACGAACGCTTCACTGGCTTCATTGATACACTCACACACAACATTTTTTTCGTGCTATTGCAGCTCCAACTATTCCACACGTATGCATCGTTAGTCTTTGAGAATTGCATAGATTACATCGAAATAGATAACATGAATTCATAAAACATATTTCGTTCACATCGAAGCTTTGCAGAGGAGGAAGAACGGTAAAATGGATGCTTTTTTTTCGTTCGCTGACAAAACAGAAGCAAACGAAAAATTTCATTGCCGAAATGCGTCAACCGAGATCGTGTTATTAGATGACAAATCAAAATTTCAATGAGAGAAAAAACAAGCGAAGCGCATTTTGAATGCGAACGTTGTTTTAGAGTTGAACCACAAAAACGATCGTATAATGACCGATCGCATAACATCTTTTTTTTTTGTAAACAAACTCAAGTAACAGCATATATGGCACAAAGGCTGAGAATATCAGCCGCAAACGATTGAGAATCGAAGTTGACGGTATCGATGATGATGATGATGATCAACATCGTCTGATTCAAACAAAAACACATGAGTTTTGGTATTGTATGTGCTCGGTCGTGGTAAACATCTCAAACAAAAGAGATCATATACATCCAGCTATGTTTACATTACTAAACCAAATAAACAGCGGGAACTGTAGTCGGTTTTTTTTCTTTTCTCTGTCGTTGTCGATGAAAATTCCACATTTTCAACAAACGGTTTTTATTTTTTTTTGTATGTTTTACATTTTTTTCTTGTACCATTTCTCTTCATCAGATGGCATAGGTTTGCTGTGGCAAAATCGATCTCATCAATAACCTCTTACACGCCAAACATGAAGAATGGACCAAATGAGAGCCAGCGGATGGAAAGATAAGCGCCGAAACGAAGTGATCAAGATCGGTAAGATGACCAGCAAATGCGATTTGTCAGCAAAAAGAAAAGCAACCATAATTCTTTTTATCAAACTGACAGCTTCTATGGGCAAGCATAAGCTTGAAGAAACAAAAACCAATTAAAATATTACAACATACGCGATTCGATTGAATGGTATAGAAAATCGATCGAATACACATAATGCCAACAACAATAGAATAGATTATGGTTCTGTTCGTTGGCATATAGAATTTGAAAATCCATAACATTAAACGAAGATTCTTCGAAGCAAATGTGACGGAAGCAACGAGAAAGAAAAAGGAAAGAGCAGAGAACGAATAGCGTGAAATATTACGATTTGGGTGTAGGTGCTTGGTATGCTCATGAAAATTCCTTCATGTTCAATTTTCGCCAGTTGATATGTGTGATCCAAATTGAAACATATTGCTCGTATGGTTTTCCGTTCGTGTCTTGGTGAAATCAGTTACTCCGATGTGTTTTTTCTTCTTCTATTTTTCGCTCATCAAAAAGGTCAACATTTTAATGCCATAGGCTATAAACCAATCGTTATTTCTTTTTTTTTATTTTCAATTTTAATCGACCAATCAACGAATACAATAGAACATTTTCAATTTAATGAAATACACCGCCGATCAAACGCGTTCAAAACCTTCCATCAATATGTATATCAATCGAAATGAATCAATCGATATTAATATCCATTACCGAGGCACTTGAAATGAATTTACTAATGGATCTGCTAACGGTTTTCACGATGAAATTTTTCACCGCAATTTTTATCTCGATTTTATAATTAATCGTACAGCACCAAGACCATGGGTTGGATTTTTAGCTTGAGCGAGCTAGTTTAAGACTGAATTGACTAAATTGCGGTGATCACATAAATTCAATTGATTTGAATGCGTTTTTATGACCAAAATAACGAACAACAAAGATGGTTGTTGTTGTTGTCGGCATTGCTGCGTGTTCGATTTCATGGTAATCCACAGTTTTACACAATCTATTCATCAGTATTTATTGGATGTCTTTTGTCAAAGCCAGAACAACATTCCGAAATCTCGTTCAAAAGGCAACCCAACGTTTTTCACAGGCAATAAAAAAAGACGCGAACCAAAAAGATAAAACCGAATTATGTCTTTATTTTAAGTTTTTAAGCAATGGGAATCGTGATTGTTGATGCCGCAGCCGCGCGGTGTGTGCGACCAAAACACACCAAATGAATTTATTATTCAATCATTTGTGTCCATGTTGAGATATTGATCATTTTGTTGGGCTCCAACCGCCAAACTGCATGCTCACAGATGTAATCTTTCGTGCGTACGCTAACACCATAAATGAGAATTGGAAATAAAAACATTTACAGTTCCACTACTTGAAATCGAATTGCCGTGAGTCTTGCTACCTTTTGTTCAAATACGACTCTTTCATTTGACGAATATTTTTTTTATTTCTTCTTTCGATTCGATTCATTCATTAATGCATATTCTTCTTTTTAATCGAGCATATACATATAGTTTTTTGTTGCTCTTGCGTGTTACATATTTTGCAGATTTACTGATCTCTCTCTCTCTCTCTCTCTCTCGATTAAACCGATCAAGTCATTTACATGTCGGCTGTCTGGCGCACATTGCGTTCACCTCTTTCATCACAGTTTGTTCTGTTTGCCGTTTATTCTTTTCGAATATGCGTCGATTGTGAAATTAAGTTCATATAAATGACTGTGGAAATTCATTTTGAATTTAAGAAGAAGAAGAAGACAAAAAAAATGATGTTTGCACAAGTGTAACGGATTTTTCTTTGTACACATCTACCAATGCAATGTGATCGCATTAAAATATGAGGTGGAAAAATACGGTTTTAAATATTGAATAAGATGAAATTATTAAGTAGGTTTTGATCAGGAGGTGGAAAAAGAGCAACAGAATGGAGCCGGCCATTTGTTTGGCGTAATATAAAAACGGTATCCACAAAACCGTGCGCAAAAAAGAACCACTTAATTCAATCAAATGACGGCGACAATGAAATTCGAAGAGCGCAAAAAAAATCGTTATTTGTTATGTTCGATTTAAGTTCTGGTTTTGGGCGATACCATGATTATTTTGCTCAATAAATGCGAAACAATTGAAGCAATCGCTTTTGTTCAACTGTTAAATCATCTTTATATAGAGTGAAATGAACGCAAAAATGAACTTTGAATGAGCTACACATTTTTTGCAAGTTTTTTTTTATTCGGTTTTTTTGTGATTTTTCTTCAAATTTGCACACTCCGTAATGATCGGCTTTGGCACGAACGAATTTGATCATTGACCTATGCTTTTCGGCCGGAAGCAAAAATCCAATTGTCAATGTAATAAATAGACACGTGCAATAGTAACCGTTGATTTAACGATTCCTACAAATTGGAAGACCAAACGTCTCATTATAAATCGCATAATAACTGATTTAATTCACCTCCGCCGTTCACACGACAAATTTTTATTTTTTTCTCATTAACAATAAAAAAAATTACACATTTGTTGATCAGTTATATTTGCTGCGCGGCTGTCGCGCACTTGTTATTAATTCTGTGGTCGTGTGAATTTTTCAATTAGTAAATTTGGGTTAATAAACTGTTACATTTTCACAGGAATCGGTGTGCAAGAACGAAAATGGCCTGGAGTCAATGTGGAAATCAAACGATGACATTCCACTGCTTGCATTTTGCGTACGGTTAATGCAACAAAAATAAATCGGTTTCGAGTGAATTTTATGAGATAATTTGTTGGAGTGTGTCATTTGTCTTTGCTGTGTGTTTTCTTATCGCCGCCGCCGCCGCCGTTGCCGCAACAACATGAACGAACAAACAAAAAAACGGTCTTGGTACCGCAAAAACCAAAATAAAAACATAAAATTGTAATTCAATTTTTATATGAAAGCTCGCTTTTTCGCGCTCTCTATCTTTCTGTGTTCCATATCTGCGCCATTTTTGCATGGCGGAACTGCTTATCTGGGACATACACACAAACCAAACAAAAAAAGTCATTTCCAAGAATATTCATTTCTTTTTTGGAAGTGAATATACGCTACCGACGTACGTAAAAAAGGCATAAACGAAAATGAAGCTCATTTGGTGAAATCCTAATATTATTACTTTCGAAAACATGATATTGTTGAAATCTAGTAGCTGGAGACAGAACCAGACAAAAAAACTTCGACAAAGCATAAAAACGGCGAATCATTTTTCCTCGCAAAAATAGAGAGAAAATAGAAATGCTTTTGTGATTCTCGTCGCGTTCACAATTAAATTTTTGTTCGGAACCGCATTCGAATTCGGTGGTGATTGATGTGTGTTCTATCCAATGGAAAAAGGCATGCGTACATTTCAATGTTGTCAATCATCAATTAAAAGTTGAACGATTTGAAAATGGTATGGATTTTTTTTGCTGCTGTTGCGAAGACAGAGAAATCGCCCAAGAAGCCCGCCCCATGTGAAACAACATATTGATAGAATGTATGAGCTAAAAAAATTCTAAAACATGAAAATCGTGCGTTGAATAAATAAATGCGGTGTCTCACTCTTCGTCGTATGCATATATTGTCTGGTCTGGCGTGAACAAGCGAGAGAAAGACAAAGAAAAACAGTGAATATTGCATATGAGAGACGCGCGCGAGAAACTATGGCTAATGGAATAAATAACATAATCAAATTTCTATGTCTGAACGCTGAGCAGCATCCGTGGCACCGACCAAATGTGTATTGGCACGAATATGATGAACAATCGATATAGAAAATCCAAGTGCAACTAGAGATGGTATGCAAAGCATCTCATGTCAGACAACGGCAGCACCAAACAACGAAAGAAAAAAGGTTAAGGCAGTTAAGAGCGAGTGCATTGTGTGTTAAGACTCTTTTGTTTAAATCGCGTGCATATGTTTTGCGGAAGAGATTTTCGGTGTTCGATCACATGAAGCACGTTTGCTAACGATACATCGCACAGTTAGCAATTGGCATTTATACTTGTTGTGGATTTTTGTGTGTTTTTTTTGTTTTCCTTGCATCGCCCTTCGTTCTTTCGCAAAACGAAATGTCATTTTTGCATAAGATTGGCACAATTCTATTGCACATAAATTTATCGGCGATTGCTAATCTCTAAATGGATGAAAATTCCCAGCGAAATTTTCCATGTTTGTTTGCTATCAATGAATATATGAACCGGGCAAAATGAAAGGATTGTTCTTCATGACACACTGTGCGATCAACATGCCGAACGATGATGATGATTGGCTTGTATTAAAATTGATGAAGTGACAATCAAAACAATGTCGAAAACGGTGGAAATTTTTCAACGAAGACAAACACACATAAACCAACTGCAAATCATGACTGTTCACACAAAAACAATACAATAGCTGCTGATACATTTTACCGTTTTATTTCTAATATTCAAATTCATGTGATCAAAGACGTTCTTCGTGGCGTTTTTTTAAGAGAGCAAAAAAAGAGCGAAATATTCGTGAGCGCGCTTGTTCTGGTTCATTCTTTTGTGCCCGTCAATCAAATGCGCTTTTGAGACACATGAAATGACGGAGCAAGAAAGAGAAAGAGAAAAAGAGACGAACATCAAAACACAATCGAATATATAAAACAAAAGTAATGTGATTACACACGGCGACGAGAAAAATAGACAATAAGATAGCGGAGAATTCTAATTGGATTCCTATTCAAATTTGGTTGGCTCTGCCTGCTTCGTCTCGGCGTTGCTGTTGTTATTAATATTTGCAACTTGAAACAATCCATCTGACCAAATGCAGAAGCAGGCCTGAATTCTAGTTTCATTTCAAGTAAAAAATGTGCGATGCAAAGTCACAGATAAGGGCCATTCTCTCTCTGACCAAGGCGCACCACAATGTAAATACATATTAGCGGTGCATTTCACTGCCTCAAGTTTACAAAGTTGAACAGTTTTTATTTTTGATCGATGAATGGAGAAGCCCATGTGAGCACCAACAATGGAACATTTTTATTGATTGATTTCATGTGTTATTGTTTTCAACATTTTGCAAACGATTCACTCTGCATGCAATTAACCTTTCTCACAGCGGGCTTATTTAAATATCATTTTTTTTACCTCGTACATTTTTCTACGGGTGTTTCAATAAATAACATTCTTTTCGTCGCGGTCGTTTCGGCCGTAAATGATAAATGAGCATTGGATTTTTGATTTAAAGCCATTGATATCGACCGAGCGCACACGCACATACCTTTTACCATGAGAATTGGACCGAATACATTCCACTGGCCGGATAATAATGGCCAATGTTTTGCATATTACGGATTTGTTTGTACCAAATGTTTTTCTTCTTAATGTCCATTCCAATGCAATTAGTTTCATTTTATTTCGCAGGTGAAGTCATTTTCTGTCGACTTTCTTCGTTTTCTTCGCACACTTGTATTGCTGTTGGTTCCATTTTTTAAAATGAAATTATGAACCATGTACACACATCAATCGTTATGCCGGACACACAATAATGTGAACCATTCCACGTATATCATTTTCAGAACCGATTAGTATTCAAATTTGAGCTGAACTGAGACGAGAAGAAGTGTGTGCGCACAAGAAAGTTGTAAACAAGTGAAAAATATGGTGTATAATATCGCCATTAGATTAATCGTTCGAATCACATAAAATTCAACCGAATGAAAGGGGAACACACGCACGAAAACGACATAGAAATTAGCGCCATACCGTTTCGACCATAAAAAGTCGCATCTTGATGTCACTTCTTCAGATAGACATAATTTGATAAGCCGTAATTTCGGGCATTAATGACACACTTATTTTCACAAATAACGCGCGCGCTCGCACACACACACAAATGTGATTCATTGCCTTAATTTGTCGATCTATTTCGTTCTTTGCGACCCACACATATATATACAAAGACGTGAAAAAGACATTCAAATGCAATGCGCATAACATACAAACGGAAAAAGCGTACATCTGATATCATCAAGAAATCATCTGACTTCTGGAATAAAAATATGACAAAAATTGTTCTTTCATACAATCAGAAGTAAATACGAACAATTTTGAATGAATGAAAAAAAAAACCATTGAAAATGTACCGAAAAAAACGAATGACAATGAAAAACTGGCAATGATGGCAACAACGGCATTTCAATGGAAAATAAATTGGTCACAATTTAAATGTATGAAACAATGATTGCTGGTGTCTATGTTGCTTGGACTCGCTACACTTTCGAAATTGTTCAAATGAAAAGTGATTCTTTAATTGCGTCTTATGAAGAGCGCGTTCGTACGCAATTTGTCAGAATTGTTCATTCGAGTGTAGCGTAGAACTGATAATAACATTTTCTTGCTATAACTTTCTTTAGATGCGACTTTTGTGTGTCAGATATGCGCTCGAGCGCACCCGCTCTAACTGACACCCATAAAGTTTAAATGGACGCGCAAATGATACTTTGGTCTAGAGTCAAGTTTATGGAATGGATAAGATATACGAATGAATTATTCCATTCCGCACATCGCTTAATTGCGCATCACTCAACTGATGAGTCTTATTTGCACCACGACAATACCATTATTATTTTAAAGTCGACTTTTTTTCTAATATCATTTCAAGATAAAGTATTGCATGCTATTCGCTTCGATCACTGTACAGAACTTTATGTGATGATGATAAATTTCGCTCTAAAAATAATTCTTCTTCTTTCAGTTCTTCTTTTTTCTATGAAAATGAGTTGAAAGTAATTTCCTTCTGTCAGACAACGGTTTGCATTGGACGGAAATAAAAATAGAACGTATACATTGTTTTGCTTGTGCTCGTCGAGCATTCTAAAATTTCGTGTGACTTATTTTTATGTGTCGTTTTTTTCTTCTTTAATTCGCTGAATGAATAGCGCTTAAACAATAGCGAGAGATTATAAATTCGTAGTAGAAATGTGATTTCAATGACTGATTGACGTGTGCTGGCCAATTCGGTGTAATTGAATGTGATTGGTGCTGGTCGCTGAAGATATACAGTGATTATGCAGAGTTAAATTGACTTTTAACTTGAATAGTATTATGTAAAATTGTCTGGCGTCCAATTCTATAAATAAATCTGAATGCCAAATCAAGTTTTTATCTGCATTTTTCAATTGTAATGACAGACTTACGATTCAACCGGATTTATCTCAAATGGATCTTTAACACTAATTTCAGATTTGGTTTAGATTGATATATTCATTGGAATGTTCATCTGACATTTACGATAAACAGTTATACATCGAATTTATCTGAATCTCATTGAATCACCGATCAAAATACATGAATAAGCAATCAAAAATGACATTTTATGGCATTCAAGTAAAATAATCCAGCCGATATTCTAATCTGGGTTCTAATCGTTATTAAAATCGTTGGCAAATCGAAATTACAGGTTTCATGTCCAGAAAAACATGTTAAACTTGTGATTTGCTAATGGTCCAGAATGTTAACCACACAAACAAATTACGGTGAGTTTGGTCCAGTTTTTTTCTCTCAGCGCCATGATTCGGTTTACTTTTTCATAAATCAAGACCGTGGTTCACACTTCAATTTTACTGTTGCCTTTATTACCGCCTCTGCTTCTGATCCCATTGCACCATTCAGCAATCAACATGTTACGGAATAAATTAACTCAAAAACACCATCGTGTTCGGTAGCGCCATCAATCTATGGGCGTTTAGCACACCAAAAAACCCACAAAATCCGGCAATTTTCTAAGCAAACAACTCAGTTTTCTTCGGTTAAAAGTTGCTTACATCGAATATTGGCTACTATTTTTTTTGCCCACCTGTTGACCAGTTCTAATCGCTGTGATAAAGTTAATCACAAAATGGGAAAAAATATTCGGAGAAATTTTTCATATTAATGCATTTATGTGGCTTCCGGCAAGTGCGCAAATGCCGTATTAAATATAATTTCTTCGTTAAGCGATGATGACCTCGATTCATTCGAACATTCTATTTTCTTATTAAACTTGTAATTCTTCTTCGCTCGTCGATTTTCACAACTTCGCAATAAAAAACAAATAGACACATCCGAATAAATGCTATACTACACATCATGAATTTGATAAATCTTATCGCCAATTTACCAATTGTTTTTTTGCTCGTTGTTCGCCTGATTTTCTGATAAATTTTCTCGAAAACTTTCAATTTTTCGCGTAGAAACCAATTGTAATCAAAATAAAAAGACGTACAAGAACACTTTCAGCGTATATCAGATGTTCGAAATAACAAAAGACCTTCCATTTACACACGAAACGAGGTGATCGTCCATTTAAGCATGCAACGAAAAAAAAACAAACAAGTTTCAGCATTGCTGAACTTACACATGAACTCGAACCAACCGATTCTTACTCGGTTCGTAAAAAAAACAAACAAACAAAGACGACAACAATATAAAACACGATAACCGAATATCCCTTTCTTTTACTCTACGCGAGAAATCGAGAAAAAATTCGAATGATCGTCACATGTGCAAAATACACAATGGTCGTCGCATGAATGAGTGGATCGTTTACGACTGATAAAATTGAGCACAATAAAAAAAATACGCGCGCAACATTTAGAATTTCGCAAATTGACACAGTTTTTTTTCTCTCTTCATTCTTCTACTCTGCATATCATACAATAGAATGATCACAAAAGTGAAAACGACGACAGAAATCGGAATTGCTACTTTGATGTGATTAGATTTTTCGCGTCAAGTGAAAATGAAAATCGGAGCAACATTTAATTTGATGACAATATCACAGAGAAAAAAAGCACATAACTTGACCGCAGGTCATCTCGATGGCACCGAATAAAAAAAATGTACTTAAATTAGCAAGAAACTTTCCATTTTCACATTAAAATTCGATTAAAGTAAAAAAAAAATTGAATAGGTAAAGTGCGATACGATTGATTTGTATAAATGATGCAATTTATATCGATTAAATTGTTACTTTTGAAGTTTACAAAAAAAGTTTACACTTTCTCGATCAAGTGTGTGGTCATGCACGTGCCAACAATTAAATTCCTTTTTTTCCATGCGTTTGGTACGAAAGTTCAAGCAATTTTTCAGCATTGATCTGTAAAAGAAGAAATATATAAAGAAATTGCCAAGCAAAAACCTAATTTGGGTCAATTAAATTTATGGCAAATCACTCGAAATCAAGATTCATACACACACAACAGCTTCCCAGGCATTTAAGACAATCGAAACAACTACAAATTCGAATTCATAAAATTGGCTAATCTTTATTTCGAGTTTCCAAATGCCAGGGACGCTTGTTCGCTGCTATCAAGATGATCCTTGATCTAGTAGAACAAATGGATCGTGAAATGCAAATGCATGGCTTCATCATTTGGCAAGTTGTGGAAAGACTTCAATTCGTGGCGGCGACGGGAGCAGCGACAGCAACGGTAAAATAAACACCAATTTCATGCATATTCCGCGCAATATGTTCGCCTCTTTTTTTTGCTCACATTTATCTTGTATCAATTTTACCCAAAGCGAATCGCATAAGGGAAAATTTGTTTGTAAGTAATTTTGTGGTTCGGAATCGATGTAATTAACGAATTTGAAATGACGAAGACTCATTAAAACGGTGCATGTTAAATCTCAGTCGCTCTAAAAGCGCGTCCAAATCCGATGGCACAATAACAAAATGAACACGACACACATTTAAAATAAAAAAGTAAATAAAGTCCGAAAAAGATTCTTATCGTGATGTAACCAAAGAGAAATGTTTACCATTCATGCATTCACATGCACACACACACATTCACACTGCATTGCAGTAGTTCATTTATCGAATATACCGTCCGACCATTTGCAACATCCATTTGCTTAGCAATGGCAATTACACCAGCGACAAACTGATTCAAACGTTCTGTATAAACTCCATTTGCTGTTCTTTTGTTTATTTTGTATTTCGCTCTTCATTTTTCGGACTCTCTCTTAGTCTGTCGGTTTGTCGTGTTTGTTGTTGTTTTTTTCGTTCGCATATTTGCGCAACGACCCGTTTCGCTGCCAGTGAATTTATGCAAACCGTTTATCAGCGATGCAATGTAATTAAACGCTACCCGTGAAATAAATAAGAACCAAACAAACCAGCTGCCTTAAAACTGTACAACAAAAGTACGGCGCAACGCAGAAGTAGAAAGAATATCAATTTATCTCTTTTGGCGTTTGTGGCGTTCTTTTTCGCGCACACAAATTCACAAAAATAAATATAAATTTATCAGCTCTTGGCAAACATTTGTTTAGATTTTCTGCTCTCTGTGGCCGTGGCTGTGTGCTTTCTATTTTAACGCTTAATTATATTCTTCAGTGATTAATTCTATTATGTTGGTGTTTATCTCCATGACTCGTAGGCAGCATAGAACGCATCCAACTAACACATTTTTTTTTCGTGTTCATTTCTCAACTACAAATAAATTTTATGCAGACTAAAAAAAAGCATGCATTTTTCTTTGTTTCAAAGTGAAAAAAAGATCCAAAGCGTACCTTCGTCTGACACTCACTCTTATGCATTACGCATACAAATGCAGCATTCATAACATACAATTGTTATGGCTTTTGTAAGTCAACTTGTGATACGAACAAAAAAAACAGTTTTATTAATTAAATGATAGCGCGCAAACACAAAGTTACTTCGAAAACAAAACGAACGAAAAAAAAAACAAACCGAGAGAAAAACGTTCCAAAGATTTAAATAAATATTAATGTACGTGGGCTACACCTTGCATTTCCCTTGCTTCTGTATGTGACTCTAGTGCTCATATGCACTACACGATGCAATACAATTCAACGGCAGTCAATGCTGCCGCGAGAATTGCAAATGACTTGGGTAAAAAAGTTCATCTAGATATTTTGCGAGTTTTTCCCTTGGACGTCGGAGCCGAAGAAAACTGTCGACGATGCCATTCTCATCTTCAACTTGTGTTGAAATCAAATGGGATTCCATTAGGTAAATGGAGTCAAAGTGTACAGAAATAATGCCTTTGCCGTCGCATTTGGTGTGAATAAGCCAATTTATCACGATTCTAAGTTGATCTTGAATTTTGTACGGTTCAACAACAATACAACAATGGCTGAAGCCAGAAGTAAGAATTAAAAACGTTTTACCATTTTGTTTGAAGCATAGGCAGACCAAAAGAACAATTTGCGCAGAAAATAGTGAATTTTTTTTATTAATTAGGCAAATTCTTTGTAGTTGCTGTTGATTTCAGAGGCGAGCAGGCTTTTTTTTACCAAGAAGATTTTTTTTTGCATAAATCAGGCCCCCGTGAAAATAACATGAATTCATATCTTGGCATTCATTACATTTAACGAATTTAAGTTATCTTCGTCGTTTCTTGGGAAAAAAAACCTCTTCAGAATTCATCACACAAAATATGGAGCGCTCCATTGAGGAAAGCATAGAAAATGAATGCTGTTATCAACAACTTCATTATATTTCATCCAATTCATTTATGATTCGTACATCGCCTCATGATCGTTATCCGCAAAAAAAAACCAAGATTTGTAGATTGTTCGCGCGCGAGAAAAAGATTAAATCACATTCGACATTGAGGTTGTATTCATTCTGCAATAGTGGCTGTGGCAACAAGAATTCTAGCCACAGCAACAAAAACAACAAACCGAATGAAATATTTTATTGGAGCTTCGGTAATTCCAGTGAAATCCCATACAAATCACAACAAAATTAATTTTAATTGGACGATGCTTACGCTGCACAGCATATTATATAATCGACTTTAAGTCTGTGCAGATGATGACAGAAATGGAAGATAGAGAAAATGTGAAATCCACCAGAAGAGCATTGATACACGGTCGACGCATAGTGCCGAACCACATGGCAAACGATAACGACGTTGAGGACGCCGGTGATAGGGAAACGTACAAACAAATAGCTTTGAACCTGTATGTAATGATTGAGTTATTTATGTAGAAACAACAAAAAAAAAAACCGTACAGAGCATTATGCTGAGAGAACATAACAATTCTTTGGTGCGCGCACTGCTATTGTGTATCAATTACATTCCAAGCAAATGTAAAAATCGTTGCACGAAATCAAGTTTTTGATTGGATTGTTTTTATTATCTCTGCTTTAATACTTTTGCCCGTTTTTTTTATTCGATTATAATGATGACAATTGACGATTTTTCGCTATCTCTCTCGCTCGCTCTCTGCCATTGCACGGCACATGACCTTGCTGTATTTATGGCCATTGAACAGAAAATCAATCTTTCGACAAGCAAAGGAAATTGGTTTCACTGAAAATCAAACAAATCATTATCATTGTCGTCGACGATCAATGAGGCGTTCGTTATTTTTCCAACGAGCTATGATTTAACTATCTTTGAAGTCACATTACTGTCGCTACAAATACACCGATAAATTACTCTACGCCTGTTAATTTTTCTTTCGCTTTTTCATTTATTTTTCACTCAACGAGAGAGTGAGAGATTTCGATTCAATCTGCGATTAAATTATAATCCGTTATCTCATAATTTTACACTTCACAATTGTGTGTTCGATGGAAGAAAAAAAATGCATACTATAATGAGAATTTTATCGCTTTTGTTGTTCATTATCCAAAACGGTGATTGTGTGAGTTGGCGCACAGAAACCAAGAAGAAAGTCAAAAACAATTCGAATATGGCATCACAACAAAACAATTAAGAACAACGTACTGAACGAAATCGATTGTCGGTTTTTTTTTCTATAATCAAAATAAGGTTCTCTGCACCAAATGTAATCAAAGTTGGAGAAGAAGAAAAACAAATTTCATATCTCTCTTCAGTTATTGAGTTTCTTCTGGATATTTGTTGGTTTTTGTATTTTTCAAGTGCACGCGGCACACGGCACACTGTTCATATTCGCTAATTATTTTACACTTTGTCTTCATTCTCTTCAATTTAGCGCTAATGCTTTTTATTGTTCATCCAAATCGGATGCGAATGATAAGAAATCAACAGCACAAAACAAATCAGAACGGTGTTGAATGGAGGCGGGCACGAATTAACTGTTCTAACAGAAATAAATTCGTAAACAAATTGCTTTAAAGCATAATTAACCCAATTCTCCTTGGCCGCGCTATACCTCTTTTTTTCTCTCTCTTCGTTTTACTCTTCAGTTGTTTGGGCTCTCTGCAATGAATAAAATCGGGTAAATAAGTGTTGTTTGTTTTATTTTTGTCTCATTTGGATGCATTATTCCCTCTTCGCATTCACCGTGCTAAAATGTTCATATTTTATCATTAATTAATCAGTGCCGAGTGAAAAATGAACTAAAAAGAAGTATTTCATTGAAGACAGAGCCCAATTGTATGTTTATATAATTAAGCATCTCTTATATAATTTCACTTGAAATTTACTACATAGATAAAGAGAGATAAAGAGAGAGGGGAGAGCGGTGCAAAGAAAGACAGATAGAACGAATCTAATCGTGATGGACTAAATTCATGAAAATGAACCAAAAAATTCGTTCGGTTGTGTTCTCGTTTATTAAAATCCACGGTTCAATGCAAAAGAGAAAAGGCGGCATTTGTTTTTCATGGTGTTATGAAAATTTCGATTTTCGACACGTACTTTTCAAGAATTTTTAAAAAGTACTTCAGTAGCACTTTTCATCAAATTAAATACACGCACAAACGTTTACATTCGTCGCACCGACTACTATTTTCCCAATTAAAAATGCTCACCTAAACACAATCGACGATTTTGTGAAGCGAATAATTATACGAACAGAAAAAAACACACACACACATCAGACAGTTATACGTCGCGTGCGTTGTGCGCGACACTCTTTTCTTATAATTTGTCCATGGTAGTCGCTTGTGCATCAAAAATTCAAATTGTAAGCATAGAATAATTGTAATTCAGTTATTTAATAAAAGTTGATGGTTTCGAACGTGTCTCACATCGCGGTGTTCGCGTGAAATTTTTCGGCCATGTATGTATGATACAGAATGCACATTATGACAGAGACGCTATTACTGCATGACATGCAGAAAAGTCTAACGGCGTTTTTGTTCAAACGCTTCGTCAATTTCGTAATTTTTTTGGTTTTCTTTTATTTAATAATTGCGCGCGTCGCTCAGCGACTGTGCAAATCATTCGAAATAGATTTTTTTTTTTTCGTTTTGCAACACATGTCGCAAATATAATTCACCAATGACATCATTTATGAATAATTTATCATTTAAATCGAAGCTAATTCGAATTAGTTTTTCCATTGAGTTGATACGATGACACCCATACATATACTCGGTGACTCTAATGAAATTAACATTCCGATTCTAAATTATGGTTTTTGTGAGTGTGATTCAAATGTTGGTTTGGAAATAACAACATAGGCGAAACATCATTAACTGTTAAGAACAATATTTACATGAGATAATCTATTTTTATTGTAATTTTATGTTGACAGGTAATAAACAATCTCACTCATTCATAAACTGATGCAACAAGTTTTGTCATCTTCATTACAATTCGTAAGCATTTAAATATGAAACCGACCAACAAATGTTCAGACTGAACAGTTCAGTGTTAGTTTTTTTCAAAATGGAATTTCTTATGAATTGACTTTTGGCAATAATCATTTCATCCGTTTTAAAGCTAGGCAAATATTTGCAGAAAAAATATAATATAAATCACGACGCGATGTGTAAAAGTTTAAATAAAAGAACGACGATGGAATCAAAAACGAGCCAACATGCATTGAGCTTACTTAGGCAAAAGCATCTGTACATTTTGACCGTTTTCGTGTGTCATATGAAAAATAGTTGTGTGAATTTGTGTTTCTTGCCTCTCATCGCTCGTTTCTCGGTTGTTCGGTTTTATGCGATGGGCTGAAACGATTTCAACAAATATTAGAGACAAACAAACGAATGTATACGATTTTTGTGCTCATTTCGAGCAGCACGTCATTTGATCATATTTTTATTAGCCATTTATTTTTGCAAATATGAACGAACGAACATACAGTAACTGTTCATTTTTGTTTCGTCGAGTGAATGGTAAAGCGTGCGCGCGCTTACATTAGATTAGAATATTTGAGGTTAAAAGTTACAAAGCCACATAATTTATTATTTATTATCAAGTCGATGCTTTTCCATGTCTCTCGTTTGTGCGATCGCAAGCGGTGAATTTTGCCGCTGTCTGTAAGTAGAAAGGAAAAAAAGAACAATCCTTTTGGCTAAAGAAAATAACACCCGCACACACTATTAAATTCGCTAGAAGTTGTAACTACCATATATCACCGGTGGTACATTGCTTTGTTTTTAGGAAAAAAGAGGTTGAAAAAGAAGTGCGGTCTGAGTTAATTTAGACACTATTTACAGCATTAATTATGATTAATTCGCTTGAGATTTCATTCGTAATATCACACAACAACCAAGATTCAATCATTATTATCATACTTTCGTGACGTTCCCATTGAACCATCCTGCGGCGCAAAAGATTTGCCTGAATGCCACTTTTTTGGAGCACCATAAGAACGTGCTATGATTAGGTATTTTCATTGAGATCTTAAATGAACATAATATTTAAAAGTCATTTGAAAATTATATGGAACTTTTTTTATTTATTTTTACGCCATATAGACACTGCTTTTTAAATGTATTTTCGAATTATGTAAAGAATGAATGTGGTACAGTAACAGTTCACTCTTAAAAAGTCAATAACAACGTTTGCCAACAGTATAAAACGTAATTTTGACATTATTGAGAGAATACCTTCAAATAAGCAAACTAAAATATAAATAAATTTACGTCAAACTTGTCATGAATTATTTTTTAATAAGCAAATACTGTTTGTGTAATGAACGTATAGAATATAAACTGGAATCATTTGATGCAATTTATCAGTCAATTGTGAAAACCTGTGAAGACAAAATGAATCGAAAATTGCTCAGTTTATTACTTTTCCGCACACCTAGTGTAGGAAAGGTATTGTATTGGGCCAAAAATTAAAGTCACCCCAAAACATGTTTTCTATGCATGGTTCATGTAGAAAACACGATTGGAGATGATTTTGGGGCATATTAATGTGCGTCGCTGTGTGTGATGTGTCCTGTGTCCTGTGGCGCAGTGACCGGTTCGCGCATATTTCTATGCCTGATAGCTATGCTAAGCATAGCGGAGACGTAAGCCGCAACGCACCCGTCGCCATTCGATTCGAGCTATATTGTATGCGCACGGTCGTCTGCATAAACGAACATGTGTATTGTTCATATAGAGTGAACGGCGATGCGTCGGTTGCGTTTGCGGCTATGCTTGGCATATCTATGCTACCTAGCGTATTTAGGCAAGCATAGAAATATGCGCGAACCGGTCACTGCTGTGGCGTGCAAAATTTGTTAACACGATAAGTCTTCTTCCAAAAACTTAATTCAAATTCTGAATTTGCAGGATGATTTGGGACTACTAGGAGACGGGCTGATTAGTTTTTGAGCAATATCTGTTGACCGGTGTAATTTTTTTGGTCCGAATGGAGTACCCACATCCATACATTTTTTGATCATTTTTCAACCATTTTGGTGACACGTGCTCAGACATGAAATTCAAAATCTGACTTTACGGGATGATTGGGCATTACGAGGAATAGATCTGGTCAAATTTTCAATGACATTAATTGATCGATGTAAAACTTAGACTGTGAAGAGGCACTTATGAGAAAAATGCCTTAAAATGATATTCTTTCAATTTGAACGCTGAAAGAATGTGTAGTGGGAAGTTTTTTGGTACGAGAAACCCGAATCTGATGTTAGTTTTAAGATGCAATCAATTTTTTTCATTGATTTCATTTTTGTATGAAAGACTTGCCTTTGTGGTACCGTAATGATGTGAAACTTTGAACAGGCTATTTTTTTTATTGAAATTTCTTTAAACTTGGTGTGATTATTTATTTTGATAAGAAAATAATATTCACAAGGTTTCACGGTAATTTAAGTTACTGCAACCATACATAGACTATAATTTCAGTTTATTCCTAAAATTTCGGTTCCATGCGGAAAAGTCAGCTTGCGTACGTAAGCCTCTTTATTTTTCATTTCGATTATCACTTTGGAGGTAATTATCTGAAAGTCACTAAAGGTGGTAAGTATCGATAGAGATAGAATTGAAATCATATATTATAAGCGTCATAAGCAGGACAAAGCAAAAGATTTATTTAAATATTTTGACAAATTTTGGATGAATAAATATTGTGTGAATCTTGGGATTTTCCTTTGGGTTTTCGTAATTATTTTGACAAAATTTCTTTAATGTTGTTTGATCAGCCTCAAAAACCAGGCTGATATTTTTTTTTGTTAGGGTTTTTGAAGCTAGAAATTATTCAAAATTGATGGAGATTTTCGAGCAATACCTTCCTCTGAAGGAGAAGTGTTTAATTTTCCTAGGGTTACAAATTTATTGAATTTGGCTAGGGATTTATTTGACTGTGCTACGCTTTTTGATTTTTCGTAAATATTTTGCTTTGTCCTGCTCATAAGTAATATAGTGATACGTGATAGAGATTTTTTTTATTTCTTCTTTTGTTAATAAAGAAAAAGCCAAAAAAGTGGTTCAAGCTATGGGCAAGGGTTCCGTTAAAACTGCTAAAATAGTTGGTAAATCTGGCTAAAAATTAGGAAGCAGTGTTGTAAAAACGGTTGGCAATGGGATTGGCAACTTCTGGCCAAGCCGCTTTGTGTGGATTGTCTCCTCTTGTTTGTTTGACTTGCGGTGGTAACGCTTGTCTTGAAGCATCTCAAGAGATATGTGAATTTGGTGATACCGCTATGCACAATACATTTGCACATGGGGCCACCTCGGTTAAAAGGACTGCTGAAACTGCAGCTAAGGTGAGCGGTATTCCTTGTATCTGTGGTTACCAAACCCTTAAAGCGATGCACGAAATCGAAGACAAACAAAAGGAAAAAGAAGAAAGAGAAATGCGGGATGAAGAAAGACGTAGAAGTATTCTAGCTTCAAATGAGATTAATTTGTGGAGTTTTGTCGTACCTTTCATACATAACCTTCATTTTTGGTCGAAAAATTGGAATTTTTGTTCAAAATGACGCCTCAAATGACTTCGAATTGCAAATTTAAGGCCATTTTAGCAATCAGCGATGAAAATTACCATAAGATAGCCTATTTTTAGATGATTTATTGGAAGTTAAATAATGTTGAAAATGTGGCCAAAATGGGTCCGACGAGATTTTCGGCGGTCAAGCTCATTTTTTTTTTCTGAGTCAATTTGACCAAACCAAGTATGAGGTGATTCTCAGTTCATGTCGTACTACACGGGGAAATATAAACTTTTCGTGGGCACGAACTTTCATTTTGGGTGGAGAACTGTGTTAATTTACACATTTAGTTCTCGGATGTCTTTCTTCACAAAATTGAATGAAAAATTGACAAAATCGAAACCACCATGAAACTCTGTCAAACTTAAGCACATTAAGTTATAATGTAATATAATTCGATTCGTTATCTTATCCGAAAGAATGTTTTTATAGATGTAGCACATAAAGCATTTTTGACAAAATACTCTTTCTTTTGCGGATTCTCTTTTTTGTCATTTTTCTTCTTTTTATACATAACAAAAATCAATGAACAAGAAATGTGTACGAAAAACAACATATTTCATTCTAAATGCAAATTTTATTGTGTGTATGTCCGTCACCTAATATCGTGACCCAATGGTATTTCACTTTTACAAAAAAAAAAATCAGCGCTTTTGCTCCCGCTATTGAGAAAAAGAGAAAAAAAGTTTTCGTATTTAAATTCATGGCTAACGCCCATAAACAACAGCTCCAACCGTAAAAAATTGTCTATACGAAAGAGTAAAGAGATGGTGAACACACAAAAAGAAATGTGCTGAAATGTGCCATAAATGATGCATAATATTCATGAGGTTAATATTCTGTAAAAATCGCTGCTGTTCTTTCAAATATATTCAGCGCATAATATTCGTCTATGATTAGAATCGAGCTACAGGCGTACAGATATTACCTTAGAAATTAACATATTTGAAACGCTCTTTTCTTTTCAATTAGAAACAGCAACGACAAAAAATAACAACACGTGATCAAAAATGTACGTGAAGGTCCTGGTTAATTCCATCAATTTAATGGTTTAAAGCCCAACACGGTCAAAATAAACCGCAAAAAACAGTAAAAACAATTTTTACTGCAAAAATTTATTGCACATTTAATTATTTAGCCATTTGAAAACTGACGCCTAAGAACTGTGACTGTGTGCTTCATTCTAATCGCCATTTTCCATCTTTCGCACGAAACATAATTGTTGGAGATCGCTCGTGCTCGTTCATGTCATGTAAACGCATACACAATTCATATGCTTAGATCACTATAGTTCTTCACCTAGTATTTTATGGGCATGAGTTGCCTCTATCGCTCGCTCTCTTTCGTCTCACACTTTGTTGCTTTAATTTTCCTGTACGTATGAAGTTGATTCTGTCACTCGTCGCTCAAGTTCATGACATATCTACATTTTCAATCGCGAATACAGAATATTACATAAAATACAACGTGATATCATTATAACTTTTGCTACACTTAATTATATATTCCACAGCACAAACATTTCAATTGACGATTCCTTTCTCTCTCTCTCTCTCTCTCTCTCTCTCTCTCTCTCTCTCTCTCTCT
>NW_022198962.1:104007-179056 GCF_009176525.2 Contarinia nasturtii
TCTCTCTCTCTCTCTCTCTCTCTCTCTCTCTCTCTCTCTCTCTCTCTCTATCGCTCGCTGCTACTTTGATTTCGAGCCGTGATGTACATGTTTTGAATATATCTCACGAGCCTTTCCGAATGGCATTTTGCATACTTGCAAATGCAAGACGCGCTGCGATGTACAGGTTATTTTCTGTACATTCGATGAGGAATCGTGGTAGAGAGAGCAAAAAAAATTAATGTGAGCTGTCTCTAGGCGTAACGCTTATTAAGAATTTTGCATACGTGCGTGTATCGATAAATTGAGTGAGTGTAGAGTTTTTCATTTCTGATGCCCAAGTGATGCAATGGGCGATATCAATTGGCTTCGATTTGAAATGTATGTCAGACGGTGACTTTTATCACGAGTCGATTTCTATCATTCTGTATCTTTATCGTTGGATGTTTGTGAAACACAGTTCACATATCACACACGAACCTATCAAAATGGATTTGGTAATGAGCATCATCAACAAAGTAAAAATAATAAAACCTGTTTGAAAGAGCATTCAATTGAATTCTTTTTTATTTCGCACAGAGAAACCATCAAATGTTTGTTTGCTCGTTTTCTGGATATCTTTCTTTTATATCGCTTGTTTTCATTTCAAAATGGAAAATCCAAACTATTTTATTCCGAAATGATTTCGGGAAATGTATCATGAATCTAATGAGGAAGAAAAGTTATTTCTTAATGGGCGGAATTTACTTTTCATTAGCCACTTTACATTTCAATCGAAACAAACACATAACAAACAATTTACATTTCGAATTTCATTGCGTCGCAATTTTTATTTGTTCAACGCAAAAGGGAGACCATTTGAATTGGCAGTGTAATGAGTCGAGTGTAAAACAAAAAAATGCACTCGATGGTGGAATTCAATGAAAACAACAAAAAAAGGTAAGAGAATATATGAACGATGCGGTTGTAGTTGTCAATGTTCTTTGAATTGAGCGTGACGTGATGTTCGATTCGTTCAATAGACTCAAGTCATCGAGCTTGTTCACTCGAAATAATTGTTTCCTTCTGCCACGAAGTGAAAATATATATAAAAAATGCAGTTTCGCTGTGAATAGATTGGCTGGTAAAACGAGTGTTTGTGCCATTGCAAACATGCATATCGTACATATTTCTTGACATAGACATTGAGGCTTATTACCATCATAAGCGATATTATTGTCGTTAATTTCATTAACATTTATACTCCAATCGACTTTTGTTTTTTTTTCTCTTGGATCTTTTTTTTTCGGTATTCATTCCATTTTGTCTGTGCCACTCGGCACAATTATTGCCTCAATGCTTACTTATTTCGATTTCTTGTGTGCTGTTCTTGAACAATTACGTCGACATAGAAATTGCTAACCTTTTGACATTTAAATTTATACCACATCGTAGCTTTTTTTCATTCTTCTTCGTTTTATGCGAACCAAAATGCAGAAATTCACTTCACTAGTACAACACACACAGGCAAAATGGAAAGGTGACATTTCAGAAATAGTGCTACCGACCTGATTATTTACTCGACTATTTTCATACGATTACAATCACAAACACTTACACAGAATTTTGAAGAGAGAGAGAGAGAGAAAACTAACAATATAGAAATTGACTTGAAGTCACCCAATTTTTTTCTGTCCGGTGGACACCTTCACCTCACAATGGGTGTCATTAGAGAAAAAAATGTGGAAAATCACATGAACAGCGATGGAACGAGTTTCGAACATGTTGAGAAATAAAAATCATTCGATTTAACAACATTCTATGCATAAATCGGCATCTCAATTGGCAGTAGTCGGAAACTGAGAAGAAAAAAAATTCTTGAAATTACATTGCAAATTCAACACATATTATAGTGTACAATATATGATTTAAAGTTGAAAATGTAAAAGGTCAAGATACAGATTTACATTCATTCCTTCCATATCTGCATGTATGCGATTCTTTGAATAATATACTGACAGAGAGATTTGCTGTCATAACTTATGAACTCTTTCTCTTTCGAGCACTTTTTTCGCCGTTTTATTTTTTATTATCTCAAAAGAAGTTTTCAACACGTTAGCCTCCGCCGAAAAGTCGTCGATATTATAGGAATGTGTATGAAGTAGAGTATTCAAAAAAGAAAATGATTGAGTTCGTTATTTTTGATGTTTTTTCTCTATAATTTCATTGTTATAGGAATGAGGTAAGTTTAAAAAAGAATTTCATCAAACTAATGGGATGCTGACGTATTACAAGCGCTTTTTGCACCTTTTGACACAGTTTTAGTTTTTCGTCAAAATGTCCATGTTATGAAAGTATCTAATTTAATTATCATTAAATTTTATAGTATGGTGATTCATCGGTGACTTTTAAGTTCTGATTCGAGATAATTTCCATGCGACATTTAATGAGGTTTGGAGTTCAATTGATTGCGAGCCAAAGCAGACAGACAATTTTCAAATGAATTGCTACATTCTCCAATATGAAAAATACAAGAGGTAAATGACCAATGCGCGATTTGTTTGCCATCTGGATTCGTGAGAAGTTTGGCACAATATTGTGTTAAGAAAGAATGTGCACATACAAACACATAACATATGGTTACTTCAATTGAAAATCATTCCTTTTTTGAATAATTTCCGAGACAGCATTCCGTGATTGTGCTATTATCAGATATTTTATTTAGATATGCTCAGCCAAATGAATCAAGCAACTTGATTCAGGCGCTGAATTGGTGTGAAAACAATAGAAGTGATTGCAACAATGAAAGCTGTTGCTCTATTCTAGCGCCTGTCGTCAGTTGCCTGAGCTAATTGAGCTGGCTGAAAATGGCTCAATATAATGTCTGGCTATCATTCAATTCGCCGTCTAATCAGTGTAAGAAGGCGGTATTATGTGAGTGAGGCCATGTATAGTATACTGAAATAGACACACGATTTGTTGCAACCAAAATACAAATCTACCACTTAAACAGCAATTTTTCGTTCAAATTGATCCTATAATGACACCATCGCACAAATCACCTTCGTCAAGTCAACGGCGATCAGCATGAACTAAGAAACAATTGGCCAATAAATTATTGCTTGTCGCTTTTCAATTGCATTTGGTATTGGCGTTCGCAGTTGTTTTACTAACCTTTTCATCCCGGCATTCTTTGTTTCGTATGTTTTCTCTTCTATGGCCATTCGGTAAATCATGATTACCGATTCAGCACAGAATTGTGGAGAAATTGCAACTGATAGATGGCGGCGGGTAATTGATATAATAATATGTACCGTACAAACGATGAAATAAAATTTGATGAACATTGATCGATGAGCCGAATTCTAAACAATGCGATGATGCATTTCTCTCTTGCTATCGTCATTTTGTCTCTACATTTATTTAAATGTTTTCGAATGGAATTGCCTCTTAACCTCTTTACACATTAAATAATCAATATATAATACATGATGATCAATCCAATTTAGTGTCAAATAGCACACATTTTAACTTTGACCAACAACAGCATTAAACAAACAAAACTCTCGAAATAAGCGATCGATGTTTGAACGACGTAAAGCACAATTTCACCACATTCATTTTGCTGGAAATGGACATGGCATGCATATGGATTTTCCATTTGGGCTGAATGCTTTTCATAAAATGAATGAATTGATGTGATGCGATGTAAGTAGTATAAAGTTCATTGCATCGCATATAAAATCGGTAATAAAATTCGTTCAATCAACTGAAGGTAGGTACAGGATTGGATACAAATATGATATCTCATTACTTTCGTACTTTGCAGCTGCTTCCCATCCAATTCAATATCCTGAAATAGAAATTTGCGTTCGTCGACCATTATTTGTACCGTTCATCATCGTTTATTGCCGCAATTTTAATTGAAATGGTACTTAGTGTGTTGCCACTTGAATTCAAATCGAATAAACGAATCTAGTTAAGAACATTTTCGATTGTGTACGATTGAAATTATGGTGAGTTCATTTATTGCACTGACAAACGGAGAACTGGGACTCCAAACAGTGTTGTGTATAAAAGTTCTTTTATGTGGCCATTTTTTTCAATTTAGCACATTCGAATTGGGAGTCATATAGAAATGATAATTCAGTCGTCACGCGCATATTTTTCAATTCACTCAAAGGGCGTCAAAGCGTGCCGCAACTGTATGTGAATGAGATACATTTCAATTAATCCAGAGTAAAATAAGTTGAAACATTTCAATAACATAATTAAACGGCATTTTGCTACTGTTCCATTCACATATTCCAAAAGGTATGGCATATTTTTTAACGGTGTTGCATAAGAAAAGAGATTAAATTGCTATTAAATTGTTAGATTATTGTATTTCCCCTAAGAATAACACCATTTTTATTGTAGGACGAGTTGTGCGTGCTTCATGTATGAGACGCTTTCACAAATTTAAACAAAAATCAATTCTTATGTGTCACTGATATTCGCTGTGATTTAAACGATAAATCAACTCAATTTGCTGAATGTTCTAGTGAATATGCATTTTTTTCCATGTGGCAATTATTGAGACATTCCACTTTCCGTAAATATCTCAAATTCATCTCTAGGCGGAAATTGAAGGGAAATGACTTTCCTTTGCTCATATATTTCTCTTTAATGCACCATCTGTGGAGACATTCTTTTATGGGGATTCTTACTTTTTATCTATAAATGATCTTAGAGCATGGTATTTTATTGAGTTTAGTTAATCGAGATAAGAAAATGGCTAGGAGGCAGACACAAGATTTGTGACTGGAAAAGATTTGTTTATGAAAATATGTATAAAGATTGATAAAAATTGTTCAAGATTGGTGAAGATTGGTAAAATTAAAATTGTAATTGCAATTCATTAAGAGAGATTTGATAAGCAAAGATTGGAAAATATTGGTGAAAATGGGCGAAATTTAAAATGATTCGTCGTAGTCATGATAGTGTCTACCCCCTAAAAAATGTGTAACTAGAAATGCATCTGAAAACTAAACGCCGTTTTTTTTGGAAAATTTATTGAACATTGGTGATTTGCTAAACTCACAAACGACTTCTGTTATATTTTCCGGATAATTATCATGGCTAGTGGCTTATTCCACATGAACGTGACTTATTCCATCAAAATATTCTTAAAATCCAAAACAAGAAATTCGGTGAGAAAGGTTTGTGGAGCGCCCAATCTAATCATGAATGGAACATAGTATTTAAATAATGGGAACAAACGTCTGGTATGATGGTATGTTATTTGGATTTTATTGCAATCCAATTAATTATTTGAATAATTTTTGTTTGTTTTTGTGTTGTGCGTGTATTGTGATTAATTTCCTGTGTTAAAACATTTGTTTTAAATGCCTGGGATTCAAATTCTTCGAATGTGCATTTGTTTTTTTGTCGTTGATTGTATAACACTGTGATGCGTTATTATGAACGGTAACCGAATCGTACCAGGTAATGTACAATTGTAAATAACACCAAAAGCAAAGACAAACTGAATCAGCTCATCGTGTCTGCAATTCATGTGTTCTTTCGATTTGCACGTTACAGCATTACAACGTGCAAGCAAATACAATGGTTCAAGCGGAAAATTTAATTGTAAGATTTCCGTGCATCATTATCGTTGTTAATGCATAATGGAATTTCTATCGGCGGGGAAACTGTACACACAACAACAGTGCCACACTCAGTGTTCTGTTTTTTTCTTCTTTTGCTTAGAATTTCACTCAGGATTGCCGTTAATTGAACTATAAAATGCAAATAAATCATGTTTGCTTTTGAAATTCAGTGGCAATCTCCATTTCATTGAAACGATAAAAATTTTTTTTTTAATGAGACGCTCCGTGCTCCGTTTCTTTAGATACAAAGTCTGATTTGCACGCCTAGCGAATTAAGTCCCACATAAAGTATGGAGCCATCAATACGGTTCATTGTTGATCATAAACAGTATCACATTGTCATTTATATGTTGCTCTGCATGCAATCTCTATCTCTTTCTACCTTTTTTTCATAGAATCTACGACGTAATATCAATTTCAACCACTCAATTCGATGCACACTCAACATTTTCGTCTACAAAAACACATGGAGCAACAAAAACGAGTGCAGACACATATTGCAATTTCGACTGTTGTTTGGGTTTTCGTGCAAATGTAAATTGAGCGCGCGGTGAGCGCATTAGAATCATAATTAATTCAGTTACATCGGATGTGAGATTGTATTATTCATTTCGTTGTAACAAGCTTGTTGTAAAACATTATGCCCGGCTCTTTGTTTACCCATTTTATTTTGCTGTGAATATAGCTAGTTACTTGCAACCTATCATTGCACCAGTTTTAATAATTCGCCAATTTGCGACAGTATTCGCGGCCTTTAATTTTAATTATGCAACACAAACACACTGATGTAGCCAACGTATAATCGTTGTTCTCACCACGAAATTTACATACAAAAATTACCCATCAAAATTATGCCGCACAAAATGATGCCCAACAGAAATGGAACGGGTTTCAAATACTTCGGTCTAAACTTAAATGAACTTTAATGGAGTCATTCATAAATAATTTTACACTGGTTTCCTCCCTCTCTCTCAACCAATTTCTCAAATTGCAAAATGGCCCTGAGTCATTGGCAAACACACCGTAAAACATTTTCAATGCAAAATTTCTGAAAAAAAACCTTCTTGCTACATTTTATATCGTTTGGCATTACGAAGCGTCCATAAAATTATTAGTGCTATTTTGTGCGCACATGAAGCATATTCACGTTGCGTCATAAAAATGAATCGATGATATTAAATGAAAAATTCATATCATAACACACCGGATCATCGAACAGCAACGGCAACAAACCGTTCGAATCTACCGTTACCAAGCATTTTTGTTGAAGAAAGAACTCAACCAAGTAAGAAAAAACACACATTGTTAACGATAACACAATGAGACATCTTTTATTCAACAATATTGTCGTATTTTTTAATATTAAATCATTTCGGCTTGAATTTGAATAAAAATCACAATCATTTCAAAACTTGGAACAACACAATTTCGTTGATTGCTTTAAATATTCCAACTTTAGAAGCGCATCAAAAGTTTTAATATAATTTAAATTAGAATTAAAACTACCTTAAGACGCCAAAAATAGATAAAAGTTAAGTTATTATTATTAAACAATGACCGTGAAATTAAACGTAAACTCTCGTTTATGGTACGGTTTTTAAGTTCATAACTTCTTTATGTGTGTATTCGTGGTGCGAATATCCTTATTGGGCTCTCTTTGAACTAAATTTTGCACAACTTACCCTCCGGCCATAGATTTAATGGCTCAACAAAGAAAACTTTCTACAGATCTTGTGCCCTCGGCAGCTTAATGGACGGCGAATTTTATCAGATTCAATCATATTCAAATTGATGAAAATTTTTGTGCTTTTACGAGACCGAAGTTATGCAAAGTAAAATTGAATTTTCAATGGAACTTAAACTTTGGCCAGAAAAGAAATGAAAACAATTTTTTAACCGAAACAAATCCCCATTTTCATGTGTATTTTTGTTTTCATATTGGAAGAGAATCAAAGGTCTTTAATTTGTATTTTTCTACTCACCACTGTAGATTTCAATACATGAAAATATTTTCCATAAAAGAATAGAGCTTTTTCGATTGCATGAAGGGTAGAAATAATTAAACATTTGTCGAGGAAAGCAAAATATCCAATTCTGACATTACAATGTTGGCACATAAAAAATGAATTCTTTGTGGAACTTTCATGTGTTTCTTACTTTCTTTCTGTATTCCGTTTTTCAGTCTATCTATTTTAACTGTTCTTTCCACTGTGCGACCAGTTGCTTCTTCTTGTTTTTTTTTTTTTTTTCAATGTCATAAAAAAATGTTTGTCTGAATAAGGCCTTTGGGGATTTTCGCATTAAATTACAAATCCGCGTGGGGGCAAAAAAACTTTTCAATTTGACCTTTTAAAAACTTAAATCAAATTTCGAATCGACATACATTTTTTTGGCGTCGTATTTACCTCTGAACCTTGAGCCATTTTTTGTTCAACGGAAAAAACGTAACCTTGACATTGTCACCGATTTTTCGAGCCCAATGTTGCCAACAAAGTAAATTAAGCCTGTGAAATGAAACAACCCGTAACATTTGTTTGGATTTGTGCTTTGATGGGAATACAAACAAAAAATGCTGTCCATTTCAGTTGAAATTGTGAGATTAAAAACAATTTGTCTCCTTCAGCAAACACATCCAATAAATCTTGTTAAATGAATTTTTCGCTGTGCCGCAATGGAATGTGGTCGACGGAACAATGTCATTTTGGTCGCCTCGAGAGAATCTGCGGTTTGTCATTTGTGTCGTCTCCACTTTCGAAATTTATTTATAATCCAATATGCTTGCAGAAATGAATATTAATTTCAATTAATATAACGCTCATTAAAACATAGTACCACAAATGTCAACGGCGAAAATTAATTTGATGTTGGCCCTCGTTTGCATCATGAATTTTGGTAGATGTGAGTAAATAACCACACACAAGTACCTTTGAAGTTGTGTGCACAGCACATATTTAATCGCGCAGATTTAAATTAAATACCCTGAAACTAGGCAATCGTCGTGTTGAAAGCGGCGTCACTTTTGTTTGGTGGTGCCCTCTTCGCTTGAACGGCATCAGTTTTGGGTGACTATTCAGTTTTTATAGAATGTTTGAAAACACAAATGTACCGAGAGAATTTCGATCGGAATTTCATGGTGTCAATGACATTACAGGTGCCTTTTTTCTGCGAATTCTTATGATAAGACAAAAAAATAATATCGAATTCGGTTCACTAATCAACTCGAAATATTATTTGCAATAATTGGATTTGATCAACGCTCAATTCGAATATCGTTTGCTAGATGCTACGATATACATTTAAATCGGGCCATAAATGCATATTTGACATGCAATCAAATACCGGATTGCATTTGAATTTCCATTTTGTAATGCACTGAAAATCATTTTTTGGCAAATGTTTCGTTCACTTGTGATCGCTTGTGAATTCATTTTAACGATTCATGATTTAACTTGCGTGCTCGATATTTATCTATGTTGTGCAAATAGTTTCGATTATATACAAAGTAAATAGATTCTTGTGCGCTGAAAACGTAATTTGTTCGTTCGTTTCTTGTTGTTGTTGCCGCAAATTTGATCATTCGATGAGAACACATTAGATATTAACAGCGTTGCGGCTTTAATGAAGTGTGTGTGTGTGTGTGTGTTCGAGAGTCGCATTTCATATAGTATTTTTCCGTCATTTATTGATTGTCCAATGGATAGTCTATGGAACGGATTTCAACACTATACACATTTTTCATCACGTTCACTCTCTATCGTATCGAGTTAACACAATAAATTATCACATTTTCTGCAAATTAAGTCGTTTTAATCAACGCGCAAATGATTTTATCGGCCAATGGATTCTGAAAGTGAAATGAAAGGGAATTTACACAAATATCTAAAACAAAATGATTTATGACCATGATTTAATTTCGATGTGAAAATTACAAACAGCACATACAGACACTCTCTCTGTTGCAATTTGGATCAATGAAATACTTGCACAACAATGTATCGCAATTGTAAATTTTTGTCGCAGAAAAAGACGGTTTTCGCCATATAATTAATGTTTTCACCTTGACAATGGTTCACATGAAGCGACACACTTGCCTTGTCATCTCTCATTCTTGAGTTTGATGGTTCAAAATTGTCAGAAGAATATGTGAAGACTATACGTAGTTGACACAACCATTTATATGCACGCAATCTGCTGGTTCGCCTCATTTGCACGATGGCGAAAAAAAGGTGTGTGTGGCAATGTTTGCGCTCCTCATGCAATCACATATCGTTCCATATGGGTTTATTTGGTGTACTTTACATCACCGTCGTCATTTTGACTGTTTAAACAGGAAAAAAGCATCGTGGCACAACATCACGTGTATATATGGCCATTTCAATTAGAGCAATCAACCAGAGAATACCATTTGAAATTGAATCATGTTTACATAATGTGATTAATTAGATATTTTAATTAACATTCATGTAAAATGACAACAAATACACTGAAGCGAGCCCAACATTAGCGTTCAAGAACTTTTACTTTTCAAATTAAATGGATGAAGAGAGTGAGGGCGATACGTATTCCAAACTCGATGCAAACTTTTCATAAAATGGGAGTTGAGACATCTTAAAAGCAAGATTGCATCTGGATAGTCATAAGAATTATGGCATATGGGAATCATAAAACGATTTTTAATGTACGACGATCGATCGGGAATATTGTTCAACTGGAAATCGCTTAGTTCATATTCAACCGACGAACAATATCAAAGTGCAGAACTTAAATGTGTGTCGGCAAAAATCGAAGATAGAATATGCAATTTACGCTGATTTGATTCGATCCAAGAGAATAAGGCACAATTTCTACATATTGTTCGATTTGAAGGGATTTGCTGAGGTTTTATCACTTACTATATTGCACTGAATTGTCGACCAATGACATGGCAGCAATTTTTTCTTGTGATTCTAATTGAAAAAAAGAGAACGAGAGAAATAGAGAGAGATAAATACGTTATCTAATGGAAACATGAATGGATTGAACCCTTGCCTCTATCATTCACAGCTTATTGTGCATATGCCATATCGTTGCAAAGATTACTGCACGTAGTCAGTACAGATGTAAGCGCGTCAGTAATCGCAATCACACGTTGATATGTGCACTGACTGGAACTGTTGGCGATACGAAGTGCAAGCAAAATTCGAACATTTACATAACTGAAACTTATGCATCTAATCGATTTGAATGAAACTTCTATGCTGCTGGTGATAAAGCCATGTTCGCTACATGAACTGGTTTTCGATGCACGTACATAAATATCCATGGGAAAATCGCACTAAATCTCTATCGTATCGAGAAAATTCGATTGACATGGTGCATGTGTGTGTCTGTGTCTGATAACCGAATGCAGTTTTGATAAAATTAGGTTTGAATTTTCATCGAATGTACAAAAGAGCCGAGAGTTAGCTTTAAATAATTAGGTAACAAATTTATTCGAGGCTGATGTTGTTTCTGTTGCTGTTGCCGACTTCAGCAGCGTTTACCAAATGTCGAATCATTCTGAGAATTTGTTTTTTATGGTTGCGCTTCATTATATTGGTTGTGCTAGAGAAATAGAAAATGCATCACGTAAAAGTCTATGTAACAGCGGCAACAGATCTATGTTGCCACAGCTTTCTATATATCGATTTTCAATCTCGCAAAAGCAATCAATATTGTCACATCGTCTATCGTTTTTGTGTTGGTTTTTTTTATTTGCAATTGTTGAATCGTAAAATAATCACGACTTTAGATGAGAAAAGACTTGATTTGGCTTCAATGAAAAATTCACTTGTCGATGCTTGTTTGGTTTCTTCTTCTTCTTCTTTTTTTAAAATGAGATTCTCTCAGCATTAATTTATGATCAGCATCGACGATTCAGAGTCAAATCAATTCATACGGCGATCGGATAGGAATTGTTATTTTTTTACTGCAATTTTTCAATTTAGCAAAAGCTATCAATATAGATGCAATTCTCTTTAATGGTGAACTGTGGTACATTCATTTCGTTTGCACCATTTTTCACTTCCATCATCAATTTTTCAACCCGTTAAGAGATCGACATTTGTAATCCAATGCAGTGAAAAAGTTCATAATTCAACGGTGAAACGAAATCAAAATAATAACGGTTGGCGACATTTGATCTCAGTCACAAGCATTTGTACTACGCACAAATGGCCACGATGAAGCAATGATGAAAACAAAATTACAAAAAAAAATAACGGCTCATTTTTTCTCACTTTCTCTCGCTCACTCTTCGTGGCTGCTGTCATAATTGTTTATCAATTATCACACATAGTTTTCCCTCTTTCCATTCGACTATCACTCACACTTCACAAGCGTGTGTGTGTGTGTGCATGTCGATTCAGCGGGGCAAACATATGAAAACGGTTGTTGTTGCATTCTTCGCTGTCGACATTGTCGTAATATGAAATTAAATACATAACAAATTGCAAGCCAACTGCACAAATACGAACGCATATTTTTGGTTTGCATTTACTTTGCGCGGTCGGTGGTGGTAAAATCGCCAGTTAAACCAAAGAAAAATAAACACCGACTACGAAAAATGTTGAGCAGAAAAATTATTCAATAAATTTCAATTTCAATTCACTTCGTGGTAACCGAACGAAGACGTAGTGCATTTTAGATTGTCCAACTCATTTCAAATATTTATTTATTTTCTCTATACAGTACGGTTGTGCGTTTACTTCTTCTTCTTCTTTTTCATATGCGAATAGGTAGCGCGGGCCACATATTTAACTAGTTTTCGCATTTTCAAAAGCAATTCCAGTGAGTGATTTTTGCTTGAGCGCGAGTGCCTCGAATTCAACTATCATTGAAAATATGAACGGTAACTGTGCAAATGGATACATAACGCCAACGGATTGAAAGTAGTGACAAACAATTCAAATAACTTTGATACACAAACTTAAATGAAATAAATAAAATAACATATCAAAATCACACCAGTGATATTGTGCGAAAAAATCCAAAGATTTGTTTTATCCAGTTTTTGTGAGTACATTGTCTTCGGGTGCTAAACTCCAAATAGATGTAAAAACTTTTTCGATCATTTGAAACAGTTTTGTGCAATTTTTCGTTTATTTTTTTTCATATGTGAGCATATTTGTTTGAATAAGTTTTTCCGAAATTATCCGAACACGCAGTATTTTAAAGTGGAATTTGTGAAGTGCATAGAAAGTTTTATAGAAAAACCGTTTTTTGTTTTGACGTCGGGTTTTTACACTATATACACGAGACGTGAACATTTATTTTGGATTACTCGTGCACCTTTGTGTTGCGGTGAGATTGCACTTTTAAAAATAAAGCTTGAACTAATGATGCTGCTGCTAGTGATGGTCGATGTTTTCAAATGCCATTACCTTCACCCTAAAAATAGTTTGTGTTCGTAAAATGCCCCTAAGTGAAGCCATATCAAACCAAAGGAATGCCATTATCTCCAGTTCAACAATAAGATTGCAAAAAATCGATATGCACAATTGAGTGTGAGCACTTTTTACACCCAAAGCAGAAAAAAATGTATAATAATACTTTATGGGTCGTGCGACAAGAAATAAAACCGTTTGCAATTAAGTTTTTAATGATGATCTTCATGTGAATTGCATGCCATAAATTCGAGCATAAAACTGCGAATGATTTTTATAAGTGGTTTTTGAAAATCGAAAATTTTAATTGATTTTCGTTTTCTTTCATGCAAAATGAACAAGCCGATAAAATATGTTACATTCAAAGGCAATAGATAAAAAAGCGCGAGTTTTTCATCATTTTTTTTTTGCGAAATATTCTTGGGCAAAACGTTCCATGTGATGTGGAATGGTATTCATAACTCTTTTATTGGGCAATAAATCAAAGTGAATTTTCATTACATGTACCGCTTTGACTGCGGCTTTTTGGTACTTGACGTAATTTAATATCGGCTCAAAGCAAAAGCGACAGAAAAATTACAAATTTTTGTGTCTAGACTTTGGAAATATGAGATTGCACGAATGTTTATGTTTTTTTGTTAACGCCACACACTAAACAATATATCTATGATTTTGGTTCTTTGTAATTAATAGTCAATTCACGCTCATTTTTAAATCTTTATGTCTTGACAACCGATGAAATTTTGAAACAAAATTGCGCGTTCGGGCGTTGACAGAAAATCGACTAAATCTCATCATCGAAACACCAAAGTATTTTGCAACTCACTTCGGATTTAGCATCAAACCAACTGGAGACATAATGATGAACGTTGATGAAAAATTGCAGTTAATTCACTTTTGACAACCTTCTCGACGGCTATTGACATTTCACATTTCAAATTGATTGATTTGCTTTTGTCATTAGCGCATTCTTTATGTTCCAATCCATGTTGGCGCTTTGGAAAATATAATTAATCCAAAATTATTGACCGCAAATTACATACTCCATTGCGCGCAAGTTGTGCAAAACCATAATCAGTCGACTTGAATGTCAATCTGGTTTTCATGGTGTGCAGGTATATTGCAAGCGATGCTGAGATTAAGGGCATCGATCGATAAAATGACAACTTATTATTTACTCTCCACATTGGAATGTACGGTGCATGCATAGAACTTTTTCGAACACAAACATACAGCAAAATATTTTATTAGTAAACAAAGTACGCGTCTATTTTTTTGTTTATGAACGTCATATTTGTATGAAATTTAAAACCAATTGAAATGAAATAACTCTCAGTATACTAATTATAAGTTATTATCAACCACACATTTTCATCGTCACATTTTCCGAAATAACTTATTTTTCGTCTAGCACATTGAAAAAATTAACGACTGAAACCATAAAACCATTAAAAGGCGATTGAAAAAAAAATGTCCACACGCAGCACACAAGTTCAGATGTTTGTTGAAAAAGCCATATTTTACACATTTGAAATTGAGTCTTGTTTGTGGCTTTCCAGAGAAAAAATCCAATTTCGTTGCGCCAAAGTGTTTTTGAGCAACCGAAAAAAATTGAATGGTTTTCTTACTGGGGGACGAATCAACGCTAAAATACTGAAAACTAATTTCAAAGTGTTGAAATCACAAACGAAAATTACACATTTCAATTATTTTCAATCGATTTTTGACAGCTGAACATAAAAAATAATCGAAATCCGTTAAAAATTCAGTGATAATTAGCCCCTTGTGTATGTCGTTCAGTTCTTGTTATGTGATGCATTTGCGATAACTAGCCAAAAAAATGCTCGCCAATTAAAGCCATGCACGTAATGCACGTTTCAATCTCGACCAAACATGCAGCCAGAAGAGTCATAAATTATTCGCATTTGAAATGAAAAGTAATTGAGAAAAAAGCGAATGTTAATTTACGTTTTTTCATTTGTTTTTCTTTCAGATTAGCCAATTCCGTCAGCACTTTTGCCAGTTAAAAAAGAGAGAACACCATCAGCTGAAAAGAAATGTCGGAAGAAAAATGCAATAAATGAGCAGAAGTGAAAATATCTCAAGAATGGTGAAAATGTAAAGCATAAAGTGAAAATAATTCTCAAAGCGAAAAAAAAGAGAGCAAGAAATTGAGTTAAGCAAAATATGTGCGTTATAAAACTGATAGTTTATGAATTGATGTTGTCCCATAAATAAAGTGAATGAAAAAAAAGGTGTTTGCATAACCCGATCGCATAGTGACGTTCTGTTAATAGATTAAACTACGACCAAAACCAAAAATCAAACTTAAAAGAGCAAAAAGAAAAACTGAGAAGAAAAAGCATATACACTCATGTTTAATACACCGTTTGAATAATATTTTATTTTATTTTTTGTTCATGTTTGTGCATGACAACGAAAAGAAACGAAACGCAATATTCAACACGGCAAAATGATGGCAAAGCAAACATATCCATACATCCTAGGCTATGTAATCACAATTATATTAATACTTTCCAATGTTAAAATTGTTTCTTCAAACGAAAAAAACCAGTATGCGACGACTACGACGGCGGCGGCGGCAACCACAACATCAACAGCAACAGCGTTTCCAAATGCTGCGCTCGAAGTTACTGACGTTTCGGTAGCGATTTCTTCGACACAACGGTTTCATGCAGCAACAACGAGTACGGCCCATGTATATCCAATGTCCAAGATGGTAACGGTGCAAAGCAATAACAATCAAAATCCGTAACAACGATTCCACGTGAAATCGAACAATTTTCATATGTATTTTCATGAACCGCATTCGAACTTCGAATTTCGAAAGAAAAACGAAAAATTTCAATGTTTTCATTTTCAATAAAAATATCCTTGATATGATTTAGTTCGTCATCAATTCGATGCTTATAAATGTTATCCAAAATCAAAAGACATGGCATAGTAAATTGTTCGATTTCGAGTGGAATCGTCATTAAGTGCATTGCATGATAAAGTTAAATTTATACAACAGACATTGCACAACACAAGTTCGACAACATTAGACGAAGAACCGAGCAAACCAAATGACCAGAAAGAAGTACATAAACAAGTGGATCGACCGACGAATAGCGGCAAAAACAGCAGTAATCGTATGCGTATAAATAACAACAGCAATAGTAATAGTAACGTCGAACAACAGAGACAGAACGATTATCTAGTACAACAAGATGCTGAGAATCCAAAGCAGCTGTTATCATCGATACACTCGTTGTCATTGCAAGACGCCGTAGACGTGCAAGCAAATCTAAGCGAAAAAAATCATAATCATGCCCAAGTTATTATTCAACAGCGTAACGATGTGCAGTCAACAACGCCACCACTTATTTACCATGATCAATTTATGAATGAATATAAAAAGACACCATCGAACGCAATCGAAAGTAGTACGGCTAGTAGTGCAGAGGTATTGCCAGCCAAAGCGAAAACTAACATCGAAATGAGATATGTTCAACCAAATGAACACAATGAACCATTGGAGCACAACAACGGTGCCAGCATCAGTCACGGCAGTAGTAGCGGCCGCACCGTCAGTGGCAACAGAAGAAGTGAGATTGGCACAAACGATGATAATAACAACGATGATTCACGTAAAAGTGATGAAATTACATCAATGCCCATGAAAATTGTACGTGATAATGTCAATGTTGCTTCCGATGCTGTTTCCCGTCTAAATAGCGAAGAAAGCGATGGCGCAACGAAAGTGAATAAAACATTTGCCTTCGACAACAGTAAATTGTTGAGTACTGATAATAATAATAATAATAATAAGTATCAACGAAGAGAGCATCGTGACGATGGCATTGACGATGATGATTCGTTCTCGCTTGAGGAATCCAGTCATCTAAAATTCAATGAAAGAAGTCGATATTTGGAAACGGATTTAGATGAATTTGACAATGATGAACCAGAGCAAAGTGATGTCAATGTCAACGATCAACTCGAATGGCCTAGTGATAAATTTGAAGAACTAACGCTTGACGACATTGATGATATGAACAAAAAATCCACCAACATTCATGCACGTAGTTGGACAAAAGATGATTCGATGGATTCATTGCAGGAATCAATCACACCGAGAACAGCCACTGCACAGCAAAATATTCTCAAAATTTCCAAATCAAATAAATCAAAGTCAATAAAGCGTTTGGCAGTTGGCAGCGCTACAGTTTCTGATGCAGCACCACCACCACAATTACCACAGGCTTTGCTCGAAATACGCCTGAATAAATCACCGCCAATGTCACCACCAAACGAAAAGCAATTTATCAAGTCGCAGAGTTTTCGTTTTATTACAAATTTATACGATCAATACGAATGGGATGCGGATGAATTGCGAAAGGTATTGAGCCCAAGGTGTGCCAGCGATATGTATGTGTACTTGGATGCTCTGATCAAAGGAAAAATTTGGGCAGCCAAAGGTAAAATATTGACGATTTCTTTTCCATTCTCTCTCTCTCTCTCTCTCTCTCTCTCTCTCTCTCTCTCTCCGTATACATTTGTGTTCCTCGATCAATAATGTAACTGAATTTAGATTCGATGTACACGTGGCCGAATGTTATCCATGTCGCTTTGGAATTAATGTTGTTGCAATTATTATTCATTGATTTCTCCGAATTCAATACCAATACCAAGCTTTTTTCGTTCTCTTTAAAACAAATCGTGAATCATCATTAGAAAGTAATAGTACTAAAAATGCTTGGCTTTTTGATTGAAAGTACAACATTTTCCGAATTGAAGATAAAATCCATTAAGCTAGTCGTTAATCAAAATGTGTGTCTGTTTCAGTGCTCATGTAATGAATGTGTTTTTTATTCTCATTTGCAGCAAGTGATGCATCGGGAAGATATCGTGGACAGTTTATGTTCGACAATAATCATTGGTTGGGTTCGATTTTAGAATGCGATGGACTGGCAAAAATCGATGAAATGGAAGTTAGTTTTTTCGTCGCTACAACATTGGTTGCTAGCCCTGAACCATTGATTGAGGTACGTATGATGTGGTTTTAGTTTAGATTCCATTTATTTAATACTGTACAAAGTTGTGTAGTAGTGATACATATGAAAAAAAAAATCAATATGATGAATGCATTGACGTCGCGAACAGGTTTTCAATTAATGTACTCGAATGTACTGTGACACAGAATTATCACAGATATCGAAATAAATGCATTTACTCTTTCACGCAAAACAATATATAATAATAGTAAATCAATCGTTGTATGAAAAAATCTTGCATAAATCCATTTCCTCCCGTTTGCAAAATGTTCGTTCTGGGCTTCATGCAAACAATGTAAAATTCGTATGTATAAAATATGCAATCGATTTAATAAGCAAAAATATTTTCTGCATCGTCGATCGTGTATCGAAATTCGTGAAGTAATCCGACGTATGCGTGGATTTTGTGCGTGAAAAACAATGTGCACAAATCCAATGTGCTCGAAATAGCGTGCAATTGATGTATGTTTACCATTATTATTTTTTTATTCATTCTACACTTTACATCGCAATCATAGTACAATTCGCATCAAATTAATTTTACCACTTAATTTGGAAATATGCTCAACGTCAAATGGTTGTTCTAATACACAACATAAAAATCCGGAATACTCGTATTCATTTTAATGATAATTGGTTTTCGATGGCACAACAAAAAATTCAAATAAAAAAAACATTTTATTCACCTTTTTTCCACTGGATTTGAACTTTTTTCCTTGAATGACAGCGAAATTGCAGTAAATAAGCTGTCGTTTGATTGAATCAAGCTTTGAAAACCTGATAATATTAGTAAATCATGTTGAAAAGATGGCAAACCCCTCCAATGAAATGTTCACTCAAACCAATAGATTCACCAAATCAAAAGGATTCGATTTTGATGAATTCAAAAAGCATTCCATTTGAAAAGCATTCCGTTCATGTGAAAATAACAAAACAAACAAAGCAAAAGCAAAACATTTTAACGGAATTTTACCGTATTTTGCAGAAACATATTTTACGTGTGGGCCAATGTCTGCCTGCTATTTGTACAACCGAAGACGTTAGGTCAATTTTGGATGCCGATCCATGGGCTCGGAAATTTATGGACAATTTTGTGAATGCAACAACCGAACAAGGTCGTGCCGATATAAGCGTTCTAGGTGTTCGACGGGTACCAGGAGACTACAGTGCGTGGAAAGATCGTCAATTTTATATGGTTATGTAAGTTGATGAGTTGATTTAATCGAATTGCATGCGAATATTGTGTTCCATGAATTTTGAATTCCTTTTGTTTTTTTGTATCATAGTTTCATTTGCATAACATTCGTTGGGCTAACAGTTTGGGCAACAATTTACGAGATTTCATTATCGAATATGCGACGAGAAATGGATGATGAAAATGTTTTACCATCACGACAAGCCATACATCCGATTCACATAACAAAAGCACCAAAAACCAATGGACAACAACAACAACAGCAACGCATTTATTCGTACGAAAACGCAACCATCGGCTTAGAAAACACCGAACCAACATTAAAAATAGACAAAATTCACACAAACAACATTATAAATGGATGCACATTAGAATTGCATCCGATTTCGATTGAACATAACAATGGAAACCATCTGGCAAACAATAATCGAACGGCTCTCTATCGATTGAACACTCAATACAACAATAACAATGCCAATAACATCAACAATAACCATCATGCTGGCAATAATGATGATGCAAACGATAGCAATCATTTGAAACGGGGACTTAAGCACAGCCGAAACGGATCAACGACAACAACATATACCACGAAAACAATGCGAACACACGAACAAAACCATTTAAGTAAGAACAATCGCTTTATTTGAATTGGGACGATAAAATAAAAGTGTGTGCACTACTAAACATTGGACCCTGGCAACGGATTTCAATTTTGGGCCATGTATACAGTGTGTTGTGTAGCTCATATAACAATTTCCATAATAAAATGAAAACTTTTAAATTTAATACACATTTCACATCCTCTCGCTCATTGCTCTCTCATTGCATCCTTTTGGAAATTCATTTCGTGACCGCTTTTTGACTTATGCGCGCATATTTATTGAAATTTGATAAAGTTTGCAATTCGGTTAATAAAGTGAATATTTGAAAACTTAGACGCATGCATGCATACAATTAAATACTGATCCAGCTGATTGTGATATACACATTGCACAGATGGAAAGCAAAAGGTACAACAGATCATATCCGAAATCTACATAACAATTCAATTTTATTATATATACGCTTCGTATTTATGATAATTGTGTCAGTAGTGGAATATATGCACGCTTCGGAAAAAAAGCCATACAAGATAAAACCGTCATTTTGCTAGGTTGTTCTTGTTTTGCCAATCCAATTTCAATCTTTTCCTTCCTTTACCTGTTTTACTTCTTGATTACACACACACATGCTCACAATGATATAAAATTTTGTTATTCAAATTATAAGCATAATATAGTGTATTGTGTGAAACGATCCAGAGCTAAAGTGTATGGAATGTTGATATCAAGCCAATTTCAAACCCTGACACATGCGAATTGAAACATCGAAACGTCGACAAACTGAAAGAAGGAACTAAAATACAAAACTCAGAAGCACTCACGCCGATACAAAAAAGAGCAATAAAAGTGTTCACGCGCAAAATAAATTGCCATTTTATACAGTCACTTCGAAATTGAGTTGGTAGCATATTGGTACCATATATTTGCCAGTATTTTTTTATTCTCTTTTTTTATTCTCACACCGTGTCTCGGTGACGACGCGCATTGAATGAGTGCTATTTCCATCGGTGCATGCAAAAGCATTCATGAAAACGATTACAGAATGCTACGGCATTGATTCTAGACTTTAGCATACACTGAATAAACACCACTCGGTTTACTGTACGAAAAATGTAAAAGAAAGCAATTCACTTTATCTAAAATGCAAGATATCGAAATAGCCAAATAAATTCCCACACGCAGACAAAGCATATACACGATATAAATTAGTCTCCAGTGTACGTAAACCAATTTGGATCGATTCATTCTATCGTCGCAATGGATATTTAATGGGTTTTTGCTTTGAAGCGATTTGAAAAATCGCCACATTCCATGCAAACCATTTTTCTCTCTCTCTCTCTCTCTCGTGCACACTCCATCCCAGAAAAACCACCCATCGAACATGTCGAATGTCATTACAATTTCTCATTCACATATATTCTTCGTAATGTGACCAGAGACAATATCTCGAAATAAAATCCCCCATCGCGATGAAACTCATATTTTTGATTTGCAATTTATTTGTCGGTATTTTAACCAAAAGTAATTTGAATAACTTATAAATTAATTTAACTATTTCATCCAACCATATTATGCATGCACCTGATCCAACAAAAGTCTTATCACTGTTTGCTCATGAAGAAATTCCAATTGAAAAACAGCACGAGCACGCGGCTTATCTTGGTTAAGCAGCTGGATTAGTTTAGTATTATGAGTTAATTGAAGTAATTGCAACTTTTAGTTTTGTTACGCTATGAGAAAATCGATTTTTATTCTCTTGCTGACACGTTGACCGTTGAACAAGTGATATCTAACGCTGTTTGCATAGGATCTTCCTACATAGCGCCTCAATGTTTGTTTGTAAATATTTTCTGCATCAAAGAAACCAATTTAATTTTACTTTAGAAAGTAAGACAAAGGTCTCGGCAAACTGTAGCTTAAAGTTTTATTTCCATTTTGTGCTTATCGACATTCATAGCGAGAACGTTTCAAAAGGAATTTGATCAAGCAAAAAAGTGTATAAATCCAAGTCCATCCCATTGATGATATTGTAGAATTTTCTACATGGAATTTGGTTACGCTTGGCTCGCGGCTATTCAAATTCTGTTTGCAGAGAAAAAACCGCTAAAAATGTAATATGTTAAACTGTCGTTCAACTATTTTACTTAACGTTTTTGCACATTTTCGAAATGTCTGTCATATGAAAAAAAAAAAACCTTAAATTCCCTTGTTTTATATTGAAAAGCTGAAATTATCATATTTTAAGTTGAATGGTAAACAAAATATTCTATTGAATCACTTTATCACGATGAAAATGAATGCAATTTCACAGCGGTTGTATAAATTGATATTGTGAAAAATTCGGGTGTATTTTTCAATTGTGTGTTGTTGACAACAACAACTGATGCTTCATCTCGACACCGCACCACAGCCCGCATATAAACATCATTGTCATTGCATTGTCGAATCGAGAAAAAAAACACGAGAAGAGATAATGTGTCAGTAGCACAGAGTGCTGAATTTTCGGAATAGATATTTGCCAAATTGATGTCAATGCGAACGTTTGCAAGACAAAAAAAATCGATATTTTCCATCACGTAGTAAAAAGCGACGATGCTTTACCACCCAAAAGTGAAAACACGCGAAAAATGTGTATAACGATGACAATGGAACAACAAAAACTTCGAATATAACATTTGCGAGAATGGAGCTCATCATAATAATCGAATCAAACACCAAAACTATATTGACTCAGACTTGTTTATGATTTTGACGGTTCTATCGTTTACTGCTCTCTTTTTACACACACACAAACACACACGAAATATGATTGACGGTTTTACTTTCACAAAAATACTCACTTCATTGTTGATTCGATTTATTCATGAAGTGCTCTCAATATTTTCGGGTGACTATTCGTTCTATTGTTGGTGCTGCAGAATGAAATAATATAGAGCAAGACTTGGATTAAGTGTGATGAAGAGAGAGAGAAAAAGAGATTCACAGAGTTTAAATGTGCAAACAAAAGTTTTCAATCCGCTTCGGAACATTGTGTCATAAAGTTTGGTTTTGGTTGATTTTCATTTTATTGAAAAATGTATATTGGGGCTTTGTGCGCGTTAACACATCTTTTATGGATCAAATAATGCCAATGCAATGTGGCTGTGTCAATCGATGTGCCACACAGCAAAAACCATCAACGAGACAAAAACACGAACGAAAATATTGAGTGCGGTCTTGAATATTTTTTTATTGTCGAAAAGAATGCGTAAGGAATATTTTCTCATTTTGCACTTTGCGTGCGGTATGTGCTTGGATTGAAATCATGACTAGCGAAGTGGATATATTTTTTTCTTTGCAGTTGCTATGGTCGTACGCACACTTTTTTTATTTTATATCCTATGTACAGGTTATGTTTAAATTGTGTCTCTTTTCTGTTTGCACAAAATATAGGTATACCACAACAATTGTTGCTGAGCTTTGCACTGCCCACAAATATTAAGACAATTCTATCGACGAAAAAACTCCCGCAGGTAATTTCAAACATTTGACGAATGCTACGTAAAAGAAAAACTCACTTGTACTCTGTAAAAAACAGCAGACAATGCTCGAATTTTAAAATGACATGCAATCGAATGAAAACAATTTCAATGTAAACATATGGTATGCACAAGCATTTTCTGCACAAAACGAATATTATAAATCGGATGAATTTTCGATATTGTGTGTTTTTGCACGATGTGACATCAAATTGAAGTTTTGAAAACGCAATCACATGAAAATTAGATTGACTTGAAAAAATGGCTGTTCAGCGACATAGAACTCGGAATTTCAATGAAAAATAATTCGATTTTTTCAGCGTTCGTTATTGTTTGTATTGAATACTCGTTTTTGATTTTCATGAATACAATGGAATTCACGTGAGCATAACAATAAATGCTGTTGTCATAAAAACAAAATTCGAATTTACGTTGTACAGTGAAGATTCCTCACATTCCTAATTTTTTTTTCTTTTTTTACGTTAACGTTTATCTTATTCATGCACTAGGATTCAATTGGTTGCATTCACGGACTGCGAGTTTTTTCAATGATGTGGACTATATTGGTGCATACTTATTTACAACTGTATGCTGTATCGGAAAATCGGGTAAGTGCCAAATTTTAATGCAGAAAAACCACTGCGAGCAAGATTGCTTTGTGCTCAATTTCAATTGACATATGCCATTCGAACAATACCATCGAATACCATTCGATTCGAATGTAAAATGATACTTAGAAATGTTTGCAAAAAGAATGAAATCTGTCATGTGATGTGCAATTTTGTTGTCATAAAAGATTTTGGCGTTTTTTTTCATTGATTTTTTTTGTGTTCTTCCTTTTATTTGGTACATTTCACCATTCGACATTTGATTTGATTGTGGTTTCAAATTAAGTACACCAAAATATTACAAGAGAAAACGTTCTGGTTCCAAATTTTAGGGAATGCAAGTTACACAGTCGACACGTTCTTTTTCATAAGGTAATTTTTATTTATTTTCCGTTTATTTCGATTTATTTACCGACTTTTCCGAAAGAAAAGTTTTTTTAACGTATTTACCGAACTCATTTTCACCTTTAATTTTTCGTTGTTTACTTCACATGGTAGTGGTTTTCTGGTGACACTTCTCTTTTTGCGCACCAAAACCACAACAAAAACTTCATCCGAGGGTCATTTCATCAGTTTCGTAGCGGAAGCCAAACAAAGTTTTTTGTTAGTGCTTTATCGATATATACGGTTGACACCAGTTTATTTTATGGTGATCATCATCAATGCGGTCACACTCAAGTAAGTTCTGTCACTGTTGAAGTTTATAATTTGTTTAATTTGGTGTTGGTCGGGGCAACAAAATACGCAATTTAATTTTTTTTTTTAAATCATTTATGATTTTGAAGGTATGTTTATAACAAAGCAGTATTCACACCGGGCCTTCCTGATCACATCACATGTCCAAACTATTGGTGGCGCAACATTTTATACATTCAAACATGGTTCCCGTTCACGCAATTGTGTATGCTCTGGGCATGGTATTTGGCAGATGATATGCAATTCTATATTTGGGCCATTGTCATTCTCATTCTATCACGACGGTAAGTATGAATGGGTACGAACCGACAAACTCATGAATCTCAAACTTTGAATAATTTATTTTCGAAGTTTATATGTTCGGCGAGTAAAAAGCTCTTACACATTTCTTACGTCTATAAATGTTGAATTTCAAATTAATGTGAAATGCGTTGCAATAATGTTTAATTTACACACAAGTGGTTGGGATTTTCATGTATGGTTTTCTTGCCCCATTTCATATGACACTAAAAACAGATATGGGCGAACAGCTGTTGCCTTAATCGTAACATTTTTGCTCGCCTCATGGGTTGTATCGGCGCTGGTCTCATTACATTTCAATTACACGCATAAAGTTGCGGAGCCGCTTGAATCGTTTGGATACTTGTACGAGGTAAATAATGAAGCACATAAAATACATCAGAGCCGAATTATAGCAATAATGTTCTTCTGAAAATTTCAGAAACCATGGACGCGACTTGGACCGTACGTGATGGGTAAATATATTATGTTTTTGTTACCCATAATATCGATCGATTCTTCCCGTTTTTTTTTTGTTGTTTATCATGAAAACATATTGTCAACTCAATCTGTGTGAGCACAGACAATGTGTGTTCGAATTGATAGTGTGACTTTTCGATGTGAAAAGCGTAGGACAAACAATATACAGATTCACCGAGAAACAGATAGAGAATAGTCCGCACTTCAATTAATTTACGAATGTGCGAGAGATGTCTTTTGCACGAAAATTAATGTGTGCTCTCATGTGCATCGTCATGAAGTTGCTTTAGTTTTTGTGTTTGTTTAATTTCCACTTCATTCTCACTCTTTGCCATTTTGACACAGGTATGATTGCTGGATATATACTTAATCGCTATAAATCTGCACCGCCGGCTATAACTCCGTTTATCAACATTGTGCTGTGGACGATGTCATTGAGCGTCATGTTGTTGCTTGTATTTGGCGTGTGGAATGGCACACTAAATCTTCTATGGACCGCTCTTTATGTTAGTTTAGGTCATTCAGGTGAGTAAAAGATAAACATTCATTTTCCGTCCACCGCTGGGGGACGGACACAAAATCTAGTAAAATCTAGTTTCATAGTTTACTGCTAATTTTGCTGATATTTTTCTAATATTAATAAAAAAATCTACTATTATAACTATACAGAAATACTAATATTGCTAATATTAGTTCACTAGTATAAACGTCAAACGTCAAATAGCTGATCTCAAAGTGAAATCATGTATGAATTTTTCATAAATTCTTAGATGAACATTTAACATTTTTTTATTTTTCCTGGTTTAGAAAAAATAAAATTTATTTCTATTAAATAGTACGAGGGTCACTATTGAAGTTTTTTCAAAAACATATATAAGACAATGGGGTTTCATCGAAAATGGTTTTATTGTTTTTCAAAATATTCGCCATGATGATCAATACACTTTTGCATTCGCTCGAACCATTTGTCATAGCATTCATGCCACTCCGAAAGTGATATCTCCGAAACGTGTGTTTTGAACGCATCAACTGCTTCTTCGGGCGATGAAAATCGTTGACCACGCAGTTTATTCTTCAAGCTCGGGAATAAAAAGAAATCGTTGGGTGCCAAATCAGGACTGGACGGCGGATGACCCATTAAATCGATCTTTTGACCGATCAAATAATCGACTGTTTGATGAGATGTGTGAGAGCTCGTATTATCATGATGAAGAATTATTTTGCGACGGCGGTTGTTTTTTCTTATTTCATCAAACACTTCGGGCAAACAAATGGTGGTGTACCAATCAGAATTGACGGTCTTACGAGCCTCTAGTGGAACTGTTGCCACATGACCACTTATCGCGAAAAAACAGGCGACCATTTGCTTCGCAACACTTCGAGCTCGAAGAACTTTTGTTGGGTTATCTTCACTTTGAAAGACCCATACAGTCGACTGCTGTTTAGTTTCGGGCTCATACGCGTAGATCCATGATTCGTCACCAGTGACGATAAAATACACGGATTTTGAAACACCACGATTGAATTTCTTGAGCATTTGTTTACACCAATCGACACGAGCCTTTTTTTGAGCGATTGTCAAATTATGTGGTATCCAACGAGAGCAAATCTTTCTGACAGCTAAATGTTCATGTAAAATCTTAAATACGCTGGTCGCACTAATGCCCAGGGATGCCTCAATCTCGTGATATGTTACATGACGATCTTCCATTATCATATTTCTGACAGCATCGATGTTTTCTGGTACAACAACTGATTTTGGACGACCTTCGCGGAACTCGTCGATGAGCGATAGGCGACCGCGCTTGAATTCGTTGTACCAATTATAAATTGTCCGAAGACTTGGTACTTCATCGCCAAAGGCCAAATGAAGTTGATCAAAACACTGTTGTTGTGATACACCCAATCGAAAGTAGAAAAAAATAATCGCTCGAAAATTTTCACGAGTAAAATTCATTTTTTGGCTGAGACGCAATTTACATGTTACGGTATACAATACAAATAACGATCGAATGACAAAACGTTCTGAGAACGTTTATGCTACAAAATGTTAAACTTAACGAATATGACAATGGTTTGCATCGGGCAATACTAAAACATACATATTGAAGAAACTTAAATAGTCGCCTACGTAAAACACTATTAAATAGTAACAAAAAAAGTTTTCGGTGAGCAAAGTGCGCAATTCTCTAACAAGCAATGGTGAAGCAAAACAAACTAATTTTTGCTAATAGTTTGCTAATATTCCGCTAATATTCTAATATTTATAATGGTGTCCGTCCCCTAGGTCCACCGCAAACAATTTGGAATTTATTTCTGTAGACGGTAAAATTTGAACTTTGAACTATGAATTTTTGCAGTGAATTCTGTACATGAATTGAATAGACCTAATTAGTGAATTAAAAAAGAGCTCTTTTCCTGCTTTTCTTCATTAGCATCGATATTTTTGGAAAATTAAATTTTTATTCTATGAACTAATATTCAAAATCAATTCGATTTAACTAATCCATTTTTTCATTTCAATCTTCTTGTTTTTGCTAGCCTGGGGTATGGCGCTAATTTGGATTGTATTATCGTGCAAATGGGGATTGGGCAAACCAATCGATAGTCTGTTATCACTTCGAGCATTGTTGCCATTAAGTCGGCTCACATACTGTGCGTACTTGGTTCATCCTGTAACACAAATATCGGTATCACTAGACCTCAAAGGACCAATTCACATTGACCATGCAATAGTATTTACCATATTCTTAGGAAATGTCGTCATCGCTTATTGGGTGGCTCTAATCTTGGCACTATTATTTGAAGCACCCATTGTGCGACTCCTAAAAATACTCTTCTCGAAACAACAGTAATTTATATTTAGGTTACATTAGATCCACATTATTTTATATAACCTTTTAACATAATTATGAATGGGTGTCATTGTTTTAGTATTAGGAGAAAAAGAGAAGAAGAAGATTATGATGATGTTGATAATGTATGTTTAAAACTGCATTTTATTTTGTATGATGATGTAAATAAATTACACGGCAACATTGTTGTTTGATTAAGTAATAAAAATGGTACGTTTCTGTAAAATTGCTTTTTTTATATATCAACCGTCAATCAAATCCATATCCAGTTGTGGTGCAGTCTTTCCACCGAGAATAATCTTTTTCCAAACCGCACACATCAAATAAATGTACACAACAGATTTTACAGATTGGTTTTAATGGATAGCCGGTTCCTTTCTGTTTACTGATTGACTTATTGCAGCATAAAATGAATCATCTACGTATAAAAACCAGCAAATGGATACAAACTAATTATAAGCTTTTTTTACACGAAATCAGTTGCTCATTCGAATGCTGTTCCACACACTCAATCGTGTGATGTAATGAAGAGGAGGAAAGTAGCCACACAATCATAAAGCATATATGCACCACCAAATATCCGTTCCCAGATGTGTTCAATTTTTAATTTGTAACAAATCTGAAGAAGCTTTTTTTAATTTTAAGATCACTCAAATGGAAGTTCCATTTTCCTTGCAATTTCTTGCAATTTCTCCTTGAGCGTTAATACTAAATTAGGTTTCCATCTAGAATGAAATGTATTTGCTTGAAATGTAATGAATGTGTGCCATTTTCAACGATAATCTTTCGATTTACGCTAACGTCAGTTGTGGTTGTAGTGTTTGACATCAATGTATTAGCCCAGAAACTGTGCAATGCAATATTAAGAACATTGGAGCGAACATGTTTTTCGCTTCACTAGCTACCCATGTTCAGAAGTAGTGGTTTGGTCTTGGGTTTGGTATAATCAAAGCGGAGAAAAAAAATCTTTTCTTAATTTCTCATTTTCATTGTACATTGCGTATACATCTTATCCAGACGTGTATAATGATTTGTTCTATGTAATTTCCAGCATCACAGCGTGAACGTATTTATTCCAATTTACAGGAGAGACTCTTTTTCCAGAAAAACATAATTGATAATCGGTCTTGTTTCATGAGCAAACTTTCCGGCATCACAATCTCTCAGTCTTGAAGAGAATGGTCGTTGTGTGGTTTTTACTTTGTATAAGCTGATGTGTAGAATATAAGAGAGGGTGAGAACGTTATAAATCTTGTAGAAGAGCAATTTTAATGAAAACTCCATTTAGAAACGGTAACTCACGTTTACAAGCAACCGTATAAACACATATATGGAAGAGACGACCTTAAAATGAATTGGTGACATTTTCTTTAGTCGACAACTTTCCTCTTCAAGACTTTTGTATGTGACTTGTAATCCGTGAGTTAAGTATCAATAGAAATCAACGTAACGGACAGTTGCTGCCGGTGTCGAATATAATTAATATTTATGAAACAAATTTCGATCAAAATTTTTACCACCAATTTGTTCGATCGTTGAATGAATCTGTGTTCGGTGCATGGATGAAAACAAGAACAGTAAGAACCATGTAAGTGAAGTCATTATTCATGACGGATTTTTTTGACTATCCGGAAGTAAAGCAAAAACCGTAATGTATTTGCATCCACATGCTTGTGCATATTTTATGTGCACCCAAAATATATTGCTAATTGAAACATTCCCTTGTAATATTCGAAAATTGTTGGATCGGTCCTGTAAAACTTTCTAAATGAATAATTACGTTGGTTTAAGTTTTTCACGTGCGCACAAATAATAAACAGCCACGAGAATAACTTCGATGCATAACAAAAGGTTTGCTTATAATTGTATTCGCTTGAGTGCACCTTTTTTACCACTTATTATTCACACATTCTTGTGCTCTCTCTCTCTTACCATGGCTTCTTCTTTAACCATTTTTGAGCGAAGCTTTTCAGAATGGAATATGACGCATATATGAACAACGTAATTTGTTATGCGACGTTAATGGAGGTATTTTTCTCTTTATCGCATAAAACGTGATGTTTACTACATCGAATGAAGTTAACTTTTGAGTTGCGGGAAAAACGGAGGCTGTTTTTTTAAAGGCATTTATATTAAATTTTTGAAGCATGAATAACATTTATTAAAGATTCAGTTTGAAATTTACAAAACTTTAAGTGCGAGAAACGTTCAGTGGAACACAAGCACATCGTCCCAAGCAAATCATCCGCTTGACATTGAATTTACATCAAATGTGACGTTTGATAAAATTCTTTTTACTTAACATATACGTATAATATCTAGAAGTTTTCAGCTGATTTAGTGTATAGTCAAATCTGTTGCTGTAAAGTGGTGATAACAAATACTTTTCGGATAGGCATTTACAACTTTTTGATTTAAATCCGAAAGCAGCTGAAAATGATTTATTTTCTGTGTTGGCCTTGTACATTCGTTTTGATAAAAGCAATGTACGCAGATTCATATGTAGTGTACGCAATGTATTTTTCGATCTTTTCAACGGTTGAGCCAACGCTAAAGATGTAAACAAAGTGCATTCGACTAAAAATTATTATTTAAGCTAACTTTCCAACCATATATCATATATGCGAAATAGAAACCAGTTATTATATATTTTTCCACAGAGATTTTCCCCCGAAAGACTAAAAACAAATGAAACTAAATGCAAAATTTATCTGTGTATCATTTATATATAGACGATTGGAATAATCCAAGTTTTATACGTATTGCGATGAAATTCACCAGTCGAATTGAATGCGCTGTGATTTTATCAACCCGAAAAAATATTGTTGAACAAGTGCTTTGCTTCAGTTTATGGGATGGTTGAAATTTATTTGGCGCCACTGCACCGCGTTCAATTCGTTTTACATGTGAATACACTCCAATTTGATGAGCTCGTTTCCTTTTTATATAGATAAAATACGGATACATATTGCCACAGGCATTTTTCGTCGATTAGAATATATATATGCATGTTCAATGTTCATTGCTCGTCGGGGTCATACGATACACTCAATTCACTTAACATTCTTATACTTCAAACTGAATTGTATTGAAATGGCTATATTCGAATTACCATTTTCGAGCGAATTGATATAAATAAATAAATTAACAACTATTAAATCTCGGGCTTTTAATTGCATACATGGTTACCCGCATTCACTTTTGGAAATCAATCACATATGAAATATTCAATTAAATCAAGTTTATAAATGATGTGCAAACAGATACGCCCTCGAGAATAGTAAAAATTCAAACATAACCCTGATGCTTGTACTGAAAACTGCGGTTGTGCTAATAAGTTTATTGTCGAACTTAAGTGGCTTGTGTTTTGCATTAGTTTATTGAGATATTTTCGTTTTGTTGAAACATATCAGATTTAAGTAATTTATAAAATGCAAGCGGTTCTTTACGATTTGGAGCTTACTTCTCCATTCTCTACGTGCCGGAAGTGATTCTATACACTTCAGATGCGGATTATACGTTGAGAATACGCCTATAAGCCTTTCTATTGAATAAATGTATGCAACCGCCACAGTGTCGTTAATACTTAGCTCCAGTCGATTGAACAAAACCAAGATGCTCATTTATCTTGAATCTCACAATTTTGAAAATTGAAGTGTGTATGGCAATAAATTTAAGATAAGTACCATACTTTCTCTAAACCACGTAAAATTCTATATGTATTTGATGTTAAAAAACGAAATAAATATAAACTAGTTTAGAGCTCGAAATAAATCAACAAACCATCTTGACTGAGATATGTCAAATCGTAAAAACACCATCTGGCGACGTGTGATGAATGGTGATTGAAGTTAAACGGTATGATAATTGAATTAAGTATCATTCAACATTGTTACGTAAATTCAAGCTTGTTACCACATACATTGACAACCACGTCGGCAGATGGCGCAATATTGTGCTTCTTTTTTCTCGCCTATATATAGGGTTTCAGGGTGGTTGAAATAAATAACGTAGCATACAAACGCAGCGTATTAACACTGCGTATGAACGCGGCGTATGAACGCAGCGTGACGGTAGCGTAATGCTAATTTATCTTCTATTTTTCGTGAGCGATGGTTTATAAATGTGAAAAAATACGAACTCTAAACAGAGGAAGAGGTAATCAAGAGGATAATAAATGAAATGGGCAACAGGCCGTTTCATATTTACGCATATACCATCTACGCTACCATTCACTCGATCGTCGTTTTTTATATCAATGTTAGACCATATGAAAGATTAATGATATTAATAAAATCATTCACAAATTGGTTTCATACATGAAATAATTGTTTTTTTTTTGTTTTATTCTTTTTTTATCATAAATATTCTTGGAAAATGCTTCTTTGCAACGAAATTCCGACTTTTCAGTAATAAAACCAGTGTCTTCATGTTATCTGAGAGAAAAGTCTATTTTTACACTTCAAGTCGTAGACAAGTTTTGCCGTCTGTAATTCCATATATGTTTGAACAATTTTAATAAGTTTTTTTTTGCAAACTATTGAGAAAAGAAAAATGGTTATCAAATTCAAATCTTGTATCAGCCCAATTCTAGATTAAAGTCTTTAGCTCGCTATGTTGCACCAAATTTATTTTTACTGAAGAGCTATTTTTAACAATATCTCATGCCATTGTCTTTACAATCGTTCGAATGAAACACCTATAGCATATTTCAACAATGTAAGTCAGCAGTGTTCAAAATAAACCATGTTATCTGAGGCGAACATTTTTGGCAGATGTATACATATTGTTCTGTTATTCAGGATAAGAAAATTTTCTGTAGAACATCATTGTACACCTGCTATGCATTGATGTTTCGCAACAAAAGATAACTTCAATTTTGCGATACTAGTGTAGCTCAGCACACGTCACAGAATAATCGGTATTTTTCGGAAAATAAATGTTTGTGCGGATACACAAGCGACTGGAAAACAAAGAACACAATGAAACGACATGATATGCAATACAATTGTAATGTGAAACGTGAAACAGTAGCAACAGTGGTGCCATTTACATCGATGGTGAAACACAGCCAAATTTCGACGAAGAAGAACAGTAGAAGCAAACAAAGAAGATGCAATGATACTTGTAAGTTTGAAAAGAAATTAGATTTGTATCGATTGAAAAAGAGCTTTACCTATCCACACCAAATGAAATGAAACTTAACAAATATCTGCATATCTTACATGCTACAATGTTAAAATAAAGTTACAACACAAAAACAATTTTATATTTATTTTATTATCCTCTCTCTCTCTCTTTCCTTCGCTTTTTATTGCTGCTGAGATAGAGAGAGTTACTTCTGAAAAACATCACGGCAATCGAAAATGGAATGTGCCACTGATATTTGCGACTGAATCCAACGTAGTGGTGAGCCCATAAATTGTGCACGTTCGTCGTTCATTGAGAATATGCTCGAAAAAATGTAGACAGCTTAAATATTTTAAATGGAATTATTTAAGTTGATACGAATCATGCGTCAAATGGAAAATTTATGCACACACAAGCATATGCACATTTATTCTATCACATTTCTGTACCTTGATTGATGAACATTACAACATATTGCCGCTGGATAGATTTTTGCTGATATGTACAATATGTATGAAAGCATTCTCGACCGTTTTTCCATTGAAACTGCATGTCGTGACGGTTGAGAATGTTACCGTCTATACATTATATGTGGACATTTCTTAACATGATTAATGATTAGCGTAATTTTCGTTGTTTCCACTTCTACAATTAAATCGCTGACGGTTTTCAAATTTGCATAAAACTAATTCATATCAGCATAATCACATCAAAAGTGATATTATTCAAATGTGAAGAAAAACATTTGGCCATTTTGCAGTTTTGTTTTGTGTCAAAAATTCATTTTATTAAATGGAAATTTTCCTTTCAATCACTTTTCCCAGGGGAGAATCATTGATCCACATCAATGTAAAAGAATATTGACAAAAACAAGGTCTACCGTATCATAAATATATCATAGATCAAAACAAAACGAAAATCCAATTTGAAAATAGTCATCAATCATGCTAAAATAAATAAAATAATCGAAATCAATCATGCTAAAATATATATTATCCAAAATTATGAATGTATAATAGGGTGGATGAATTTTTCTCGATTTGGCTCTACAGCCCAGAGTAGTTGTATAAGCATGAGCTGATTCCAAAACAGCCATTTTTTGATGTGGTTATGTGTCATATAGGGTGGCGACTTGAACGAGAGTGAAGACAACTTTTTCAAAAAAATCGAAAATAATGTGATTTTTAGTAATAACAATTTTGGTTTATTTTTTACATTTCTACGCTCAAATTGATCTTATTTCATCAATTAAGACCATTTTAGTCTTTATAAACCTTCAAATGCCCAAATTATACAGATTTACTAATCCAGGTAACATCTTTTAAAAATCGTTAAAAACCAGAAAATTTAAAGAATTTCAATAGTCAAAAAATTCGAGTAACGACCATAGCAACGGATATCATAGCTTGATAGGACTGTGTCCACAGATTACTGAGCCATGCTGATTACTGTGCGGGGGTCAGTTGCAGAGTTTTCTGCACGTCCAAGTTTTTTTTATTTAAAAAACGGCATTTACCGGTTGAAAGAAAATTGTCAATATTAAATCAAAAATGAAAAGTTTGTTCTAGAGGAATCCTCTATTTTCATTGGAATGACTCAAAATCTACCTAGATCATATATTTGGAGAAATTCCTGAAGATTTGCAACGTTTTGTGATGATTTGAAATCTAAAAGAGGTTTTCTGATAGTGTTTCAATGTGGCCTTTTGGATTTTTTATCCTTGTACTGAAACAAACAAAGAGCTTGATTGTAATTACGGAGTTGAACTGTATGGCGTTAAATTTATATACATTGATTTATTTTAACGGTAGAAGGGTAAATTTGTCAATAAAGTCACCATTCCAAAGAATATCGGATATGAAGAAAAATGAAGAAAGTGGTCTTTTTTAGTCGAAGTTTTGAATATACACCACCATAATTTTTATACCACGAGATCGTTCCAGGTGTTTATTATGGCATTGGATCGCTATGGACTTCAGCATTACAAAGCAGTTTAGGAATTGAAAATATTATCCGTAATGTGACTTCAGTGTTGATTTATCTCATACTGTCTTTGGTCAATATTGACCATATTCTTTCAACCGGTGTTTAAAAAAATGTCCGATGTGCTGGGATCTAACTGAGCATGATTTTAGTAACCCTAGTGAAAGTTATTAATTTTGCTGAATTTTAACGATTTTTAAAAAATGTTACCTGGATTAGTAAATCTGTATAATTTGGGCATTTGAAGGTTTATAAAGACTAAAATGGTCTTAATTGATGAAATAAGATCAATTTGAGCGTAGAAATGTAAAAAACCAACCAAAATTGTTATTTCTAAAAATCACATTTTTGCGATATTTTTTGAAAAAGTTCTCTTCATTCTCGTTCAAGTCGCCATCCTATATGACATATAACCCCATCAAAAAATGGCTGTTTTGGAATCAGCTCATGCTTATACAACTACTCTGGGCTGTAGGCTTTGATACTTAAATTTTTTCGAAAAAGTCATCCACTCTAATGTATAAACTGTCATAAATGGTTTTATTTTCGTTTAATAATTTCGATTCCATTTTCTATTGAATCAAAAACGATGCCATTCCATTCATTTACATTGATCAAACAGATATAGATTTTGAATGAGAGTTGCGTCTCAATCTGTCTGTAAACAAGGGTAACTTCAAATATTGACAATTCCAAGGTTGTACCGACTGAAAGTCCGTCTCTTAAGAGCACATGTGCATTATTTCTAATACAAACGATGGATTGACGTGTATTGCATCGACCATGCAATTATTGCATAATTTATTTGAATAAATGTATATGCGCTCTCTTTATCCACTGACATTTCTTTATGCTCTTACAAGTGCTCTTGTAAAATCCATTTCATTCCAATCTCATTCATGTTCTATTCATGTGTCTTCTGAAACAAAGTTTCTATTCTCGTTTTTTACATTTGAAAACAAAAAAAAAAAAATAGAAACAAAGAGTTGCGTTTTGTGGTAACCTTTTTTGTTTATTATTGTTATTATTTACAAAATCGTATTTCATGACTTCTTGGAATTGGTTTTGTTTCATATTATTATCAACTCTTGAGTAAAATGAAAGGCAAAGTTTTGGTCCTTTGTATATGCAAGTCTGTCGTGCTCTGCAGTTGCTGTATTATCGCAATATATTCGCTTCATTCAGTTCGATGTGTGGGGGCATCGTTTTGTATTCACTAAATAATGCCACAATATAAACCAAATAATGAACTATAATCCCGGACCGAAGAGCAATGAGGGTATATCTACTTGTTCCTTTTTGCAACCCACAACCGCATGATTACAAAGCCAATTGAAATGAAAACAATATTAGGAAATACCAAAGTAAAACGAAACTTATTTGTGCGCTTTGTTACCTTATTGTATTTGGAAGAAAGCAAATAAAAAAGTAAATCGATATTTTTGCATGACCGAATAATAAACATTTTTCCCTTTTTCTTGCATTGGATGACCCATTGGTTGAACCCACGATTGGGTCACAGGCAAACTAATTTAATGTGTTTGTTTTAAATCAAACATCAAGTCAATTATTGTATGGATTGCGTTCAATATAGATTCTGTGGACATAAAGGAAATGTCACAATGCATTCATTTCAAAACGAAAATTTTTCCATTTTAAATCCAATAAACTCATCACCAGCACCACCATAATCATCGTCATCTCTCGACGAGTCATTGTTTTCTATTGAACCATGTAGTTTTCAGTATCGTTTGCACAGAGAAATGGTCAAAGATGAAAACTAATTATTTAATTGAATTGTGCATAATATGATACGATATTGCGTCAACGCGTACAAAGTGCGGTGAGAATAAAGCTGACTTCATAACTTCGTTGTGTTTATCAGATTACGAATTTGTTCCAATTTAATTATTAGAAAGATTAAATTCATATTTTTGCACGATACGAAGAACGAGAGAGAGAGAGAGAGAGAGAGAGAGAGAGAGAGAGAGAGAGAGATAGAGTGAATAGAAGGATATGTAAGAGGAATGTGGAAGAGCTTGTTTTTAGAAAATAAAGTTGGTAATCCGGGATGAAACCTACTCCCACTGTGCTGACGCAAATAGAAACCATAATCAACATTTATCTACTTTTAACCCGTTAGAAAAGCGGACTGCCTAATACAACACGTTTGGAGGCATTAAGCGTTTTACTTTGTTCAAAATTTTCACGTTTAACCCTTTGCTCCTTGAGACTGACTTTAGACTAATGGATCTTTTCCTTTCTTTCAGTTTTTCTTCGGAAAATTGGCTAATTATATTTCAAGAGAAGTATTTCTTTACTTATACAGCTTTATGTCTTACTCAAAACAGTTTAAAAATGCGAAAACGCCGACAAAATCTGAAAAAAGTCAACAAAAAAAAAGAGTAGCAAAGGTTTCATGATATGTATAATTGCACGAGAGCCAAGGCAAGAAAGGCGCTATGCTAGACGCGAAATTATTATAATTTGCTGTAATACTGTTTGAAATAAACGTCGGCATACCCAAAATTTTCAATTTTACATCAAGCTTTGTTTTTGTATGTCGTTTTGGAAGGTTATTTCTTTTTTTCTCCCCAAAAAGCTTTTCTTCCACTCAACTCTGGACTCGGTTGGAAATGTCAACTGCAAAACACCACGTAACTTAAGCTTGGGATCACCACTTGGAAAATGTAGTCTTCATTTTAATTGCTTTGATTTCCATATTTAACATTTAAAATCACTGATTGTAGACAAAGGGTTTTTATGCATAATTGAGAAGAGAGAAAAATGTCACCGCAGACACACAGAGTGCATTACATCTAGGGGATTTTATCTTCAAATGTATACGATTTATACTGTAAATAGTGAACTATATTGCAAAATCATCTGTAATACGCGCAAATAAATGTGCATAACTGCATATATTTGGTGTATATTTCGTGTATTTTTCGTCTATGGCATGTTTTTTCATTCTCTTTTGTGTGGATCTTATTCGATTCTGTGTAGCTATACTGTGTGTGTGTGCAGTTTAAAATACACCTTATTCACTGGTATAGGCGAGACATTTTAATAGTAACGAATAGATGAAAGCCCCTAGCATTACATGCAACATGCGAAATGAAATGAAATGAATGAAGATAATAATTAAGTGGAATTAGTCAAGCCAAGAGATAATATCGCCTTTCGTTCACTAATAAAATATGGCAATGTGGTTTTCATCTATTCATTGCCAAAATGGCCAAACATATCTCTAATCAGTGTTGGGTAAAGATATTAGATAAGATGAGATACCAGATAAGATGCCAGATAAGATGATATCTTATATCTTATCTTATCTTTGACGAATATATCTCATCTTATCTAGATAACTAAGTTTTCTTTCGATATCTTGGTGGTATCTTTAGATCTTTTTAAGATATTTTGAGATTTTTACGAAAAAATTCAAAATTTTTTGGAAAATATATCTTATCTGCTTATAAAATTATTTATATGAAAAGATAATGAAATTATCTAGATACTTTTGAAGTATCCAACCAGTAAAGTACCCAAAGTGTCACAAAAAGTTATCAATTTCACCTGTATAGATCGATGTAAAGTGCCGAAAAAATAAGTTTATGAAAATAAGGGCTGCCCGATCGGGGTATTGGGGGCAGGGGAGTACCCCACCATGTCAAAATTTGGTCGGATAAAAAACAATGTGCTACAAAGTTGTTAAGAATGACGAGAGAAATTTTTTAGGAGAATTATTTTCTCATCTTATCTAGATACCAAAAATTTTACAATTACCCAACTAAACACAATCTAATCAAATGAACCAGATTTTAATGAGATCTAGGTATGCCATGCGTTCAATGATGATGCGTGATTTAAAGCAAAAATACACCCTAATACATTCGATACTTCAATTTAATGATAAATGAGCTTCAAAACCATTCAATTCTAGCAAACAAATTGTATGCAACATTTGGAAAGCTTTATTATTGTGTTTATAAATTCTACCAATAGCATTTAATATATCCACAAATAAAATGTATTACCCATCATTTAAATGTAATTACCGAACAGTATATCAGCTATCTGAATAGCAGCTGATATTTTCAGACGCTGGCGTGTAGCAGCTGAGTGTGTTAAATACAATGCAACGACGTAACAGTGACACAAAATTGAAGAAAGTCCCCATAAAAAAGCATGAAAAAAAGACATTCATACTGCAGCCTGATGACTTTTGTGTTGATATTGTGTTTAATGCGACTAAGCAGCGGATATTCAGATATCTGATATACTGCTCTGTGTGATTCACACAAAGTACTCAAACACTTTTAAATGGAAATAATAATTTAAAAAAAATCGATTTGGAACTGCTTCAGAAAAGTAACACTCACCAAAATTAGTGTTGCTGGAAACTTTTATCAAATGAATTATCATTTTGTGTGCTGGTAACATTATATGTCATCGCAAATGTTGGTTCTAATTTTGGTTCCGGGCATTTCTTCAATTGATGTTGGTTCGATCCACAGCGGAAACAAGTGCCCTTTTCCCGCTTTGGTGCAAAACAAGTTGTGGAGCGATGGCCGAATTCTGAGCAATTATAACATTGAATTTTTGATAGTCATAAATAATTAAAAAAAATTTCAAGTCTTGATTCTAAATAATACCTTAAAATTACTATATTTCGCATTATTTATGTTAAATAAATATTATTGCATTAATTTATGGACGATGAAAGGACTTTTATGTTACCTTCAGTAAAAACTTCGATCTTTTCAGTCAAAAATTCAAAAAGTATGAGAAAAATTACTTAAACTCAACAGGAAGCTACATTTATACATTTAAGATCATAAAACTATTTATTTTAATAAATATTGTGCAAGAAAATGGCAAAAAATATCACATTTTCAATTCAATTTCTGGAAAATGGTACTTTTTTTTTCGAAAAAAATCACAAAAATCGAATTTTCCAACTAATATTGCAAATTTTACTATTATTTATGGAGCAAACCTCGAATTTAATATCGTAGGACCCAGAAGTATATTTATTTTTTATAAATGGGTTAGAAAATTGCCATTTTTCTCAAAAAACGCAAATTTTTCATAATTTTTTCAATTGTGATCCATGTTCATGTATCAGTTCGACTTAAATGCTTGTCTGACCCTTCAAATTCACTTTAATCAATATTTATATTGATTTGGCATGGCATACAAACCATTAGAATGCATTTAAAACGATTTAAAATTATTTTGTACTCGGATGGAATTCATCGATAAAATGCTTGAGAGTTGAAAAGTACCTTGAGTGCCTGGCCATTTTTCGACCCTTAAATGTTGTCGAATCACTGCCAAACCACATTCGATTACTCGTTGAAAATAGGTGGGAAATGTGGTATTTGCATTTTTGGTTGGATGGTCTATCCATGAAATATGGTACATCTTCCGAACCAATCCGGACCCTTCGCTGAAAATAGCATATTTGGATGAAAATTATGACCTCATATGGGAAATTATGAGAAATCTTTAAAGGCCAGAATGTTTGTATGGTCCTGGGCTATAACTGGCCGCTCGCTTGCCCTAGTAATTTTGAGTTTTGGTATGGGTTCTAAGCGATTGTTTCATTTTTTCGAGGAAAAAAAATCGATACCTCTCAAGTTCTTCAATAAAAATTGTGTTTGACCTTTGAAAAATTGTTTGAAAATGAACCATTTCTACCTAATTTTTCATGAGGAATCGAATTAGCGCCATAAGAAATCGATCCGAATGCATGTAGACCCTCTAATATTGACTTTTAAAAAAATTCACCGTGTTTTTTTCAAAAATACCGCGCAGGGTCCGAAATTCAAAACCGGAAAAAGTGCCAGAAGCAAAGTTGCTTATTTTTCAGTAAAAAATGACATGAGATTGGTTCGGAGCAAGTTCCTATCGAAATGACCAATCGCACCACCCTAATCAATAATAAACTGAACTGTTTGTTCTTCATCAATCATTGCACGTGATGCGATTTCTTGCATCTTAAGAATATATCCCATAACGCTGTTTTCTGTTGACTGAAATGTTGTTTTTCGCAATCGATCAACCACTTCACTTACCAAATAAGTATGTCCAAAATTTGCCAAAAAATTCTTTCGAATATCAGAAGCTGAATGATCTGTACGCAGGAATAATTCTGCATCCGATCCACTTTTCATCGATTGACGGAAAAATTTCAAGCGTGTTATTTGATCGGCATTCACAGAGTCACAAGCGCACTCAAAATCACTAAGCCATTTATATGCATCGTAATCGTCGGTACCGCTGAATAATGAAACCAAATGTTTGATATCATTGTAAAGTGGTTTGAGAAATTGCTGTGTGATCGGTGCGATTAATTGCGATTCCATTTCGATGAGCTGCTTTTGTATGATCATCAAACGTAATTTGGCCGCCAATAATTCTTCTTCGGCTCGTACGTCGGTCAATTGCATTGAGGTTTTTGATTTTGGTAAATTGAGCAATGAACGGTTCAACTCAGTTTGTTCATTTGCATCGACTTTGTCGTTCAACGCAATTGACGGTATGTTGTTGTTACTGATTGAATTTCCATCATTAACATCCATTACAATCAAGCCTCCATTATTTTCGGAATAATTTGAACGATTCTCACCGATAACACCATCAATTTCGAAAATTATTTCTGAAGCAATGCTGTGAGCATCGTATGATTGTGAATTGTCAAGTCCATCGGCACCCGAAATATAGGTTTGTGAATCGTTCACTTTGCACGGAATGTTGCTTAATTTTGTTGGTGCACTACAGCTGGCCGAGTGTTGTACAACATAATCAGCAAAAATTTTGCCGGAAAATCGATGTTTTTTCCTCGTAAATGAATCATTAATTCGGATTTATTCATCGAATTCTCCATTATTTTGATTTTTTGACATTTAATTCAAAAATTTATGGACAGTTTAATATTTTCACTTCTAAACCAAAAACTAAAATTTCAAATTCAATAAATGTTCTCTGATTTGTCCGTTCTTAACGACGACTCCATTGAGAATGACTCTGTTTAATTGAAATTCCACATTGCATCAACTGAACTGTAAAAATCAATAAACTTCTAAACGGGCATAAATGGATCAAGCTTTCAAGCTTGTCTACCCATTAAAAATTACAGAGAAAAATGTTTTTAATTGAAAGCACTGATGCAGAGTGATGACTGCAAATTAGTCATTGACAGATGACAGTTAACTGTCATTTCATTTGTGATTTTGTTCTCATCGCCTTTTTTCTTCCAGCCAATGTGTTGCATTCTTCCACAGAAAAGAAAAAACAATTTTCAAGCTGCCGAAGGACTGCATAAATTTTCAATCAACACACCATTCATACCGTTGATAGCTAGGGGCTTAATTCAAAATTTTCAACGACTGAATTTTATAATAATATCTAAATTAACTGAATTTTTCTGAAAACGAATGAATTCCGGTGAATTCTACGGCGATTTCATTCAAATATGTGAGATAGTGGTGAATAGTTTCTGCTGGCAATTACTGCAATATTTATATTTTGTATAACAAAATTGTAAATGTTTTTTATATTTTTTTAATAAAAATTAATTTTATTTTCAATTTTGAGCGATTTTCTATCGAAAACAATCGGAAATATTGAAAAAATAATAAATTAAAAAATATTGCGGTTATCATAACCTAACTTTATTAATTTGACACATTTCATTCTATTCACACGAATTCACCGAACTCATCAATAATAACCACTCGATTCAAAAGTGTGAATTTACGTGAATTCCTGCGAATTTTTTTGCCGTATTAAGCCCCTAGGTTGATAGAGAAAGACCTGCAGACAAGTGTCTGTATGAATTGAACTAATTAGAAATCACACTCATACCGATGCAAAACAAAAAATAACTCATCAAAAGTTCCGTAATTATTCAAATCAATATTGAAAGTAGTTTTGTAAAAGTTGTATCCGATGAAGAACCACAGGTTTGTGAAGCTTTTTGATATGCTCCCTTCCTCTAAAGGCTCAACATACAATATTTGATAGAGAGTATACTTTTGCAATACTCACTGTGTATTTTCATCTTCATTAATTAAAAATACAAAACAACATCAGCGTATTGTATGCAAACATCGGCCACATCAAATGTCTAAACAAGAGCCGTTTCAAACAATACAACACACAACATCAATTGTCTTCATTTGACGACATAATTGAAAAGCTGTGTACGAGTTTTGTCTGCATTCAGGATCCCGTTGTCGGAAAATGACGTAAACGTTAATGTCGATGCCTTAAAATGTGTCGACTCGTTTTGTACACATGTATCACAATTCAAAAAGACACACACATGTGGCGCTTACATTCCATGGACTCATTTACAGGGCAAACGTTTTCTTGTAGTACACAGAGATTATTCATCATGATGTAACAATGGCAATCAACATGCTTTATGTATTATTAGTATGGTAAATATTAGCTTCACCGAATTTATGATAAAAATACGCTTAGAAAAACGGTACAGGTGTATAAATAAATATTTTCCGGTATATAATACACGCGATTAGTTTGTTCACATACACCATCCATGATGCGAATATTTTTATTTCATTGTTGTTCGTCGCATTGTTTTCGCCTCACAAAACGCTTCATATTCCATGGTTTTTTTTAATACAATGTATAGATTAAATTGCCTACACACATCTATGTGGCGCCTTCATAATTCCTTATATTGACGAACGAACCAATTGGGGTGTGCATATGTGGCGTGTTTCATATGCACAAAAACACCAAATGGATTCAAATAAAAATCAAATGAACATTTTGAAACATACTCAATGGAAATATCATTATGTAAGCAATGCGGTTCGCTGCTCCTTTTCACGAAGAATGTGATTTGTAACACATTTCATTTATTGTTCACTTGGATTTGATTCAGATGATGAAGTATTTCATCGAAAAATCGATTCGAATACGACATTTGGACGAAAAGAGGTGAATGGTTCATTCGTATCCATTTTTAATGAGAAATAACATCCGTTCATATAATAACAAAATTCAAAGGAAAACTTAATGACGGAATACAAATTATGGCAGTTCAAATGTTCAGATTTTGCTGATTTTGTTTGGGAAAGTTGTTTTTTATGAGGAAAACGAGTTAAAGTTTTATTATTACACGAAAAGGGCAATACGAGGAATATAAGTCATTCTCATGGGAAAGTGAGAAAATGAAAGGAGTATTTATTATGTAACATGGTAAAATAAAAAAAAGCTCATTTTCTTTTGGTTCACTTGATTAAACGTTGTTTTGGTTGAAGCTGAAATCCGGAAATAAAATCTCTTTCGTTCACATTTTGTGTTGCTTTTGGCATCGTCGCACTTCAAAAGGCTACATCGAAATTGAGATAAGAAAATTTGTGGTAAATCAGCATCTGCACATGTGAACGAACAGATTAAGTGAACGCATCACTTTGGCATCATTTGCATTCGTCCATCTGAATCGTTCATCATTTATCAGCTTAACAGTAAAAATTGAATAGGCCGAAAATACATTTCAGCCACCACTGTTAACGCCTACGACCACAAATCCGTAAATTATGTTGTGAAAATGGATTCGGCAACCTCTTCCGTATATATGTATATTGTATAATCTTTGTTAGTGCAAATAGATAGATATGGGTGAATGAGCACACTTGCTCACTCTCTGACACATCCGATGGGAACTGAATCGACCACAAAATGTGCTCTATTGCTTCAATGTCCTTTCGCTTTTGTCTTTCTGATACTGTGTTTGTTTTTTACTTGTTCTCACACATCATTGCATGCAGTAAAAGTATTGTTATAATCTCAAACGATTTCATTCTATAACACTTTGATTTAGAGCCTTGAAAAACACACAAAGCCCGTTTTTTTACTTTCGTTCGATAAACTACATCATTGCAAAAAAAAAAAAAACTTAAAATGTTCAGAGATTGATGAGACAATTTCAAATTGTTGTCGTATCGTACATAACAAATGCATGTTGTTGTTCAAAAAGTCAGTTCTGTTGAGGTAAGTTCCTTTCGATATATATTTTTTTCATTTGGTATGTATAACTTGTTTGCGCTTCAGACATTGGAGCTATTAGACTTCCCATACCGACACTTTACATCGCGTCCCAGAGTGTTTATCACTCGAAAACCAACAATGCAAACAAACGCAAGTTTTACGATGAAATAGGTGAAAGAACATCAACAATGGGGCTGTATGGTTGCCGAAGAGAAAAAAGAACTCATTTTTTGTTGTTGTTCTCACAAGAGCATATGCACATGACGAAATCGATTCGTATCATGAATATGAAAACGTTGCACACACAAGTCAAGAGTAAGCGAAAGTACGTAGAATTCGCCTGAGCTATTGTCGAATCGACGGCAAAACCGTAGAACTATATCCATGCACAGAGTGTACACTCTATCGTCATAACAAAACTGTAGCGTCGTAGACGAACTGAGTTCAGTTATGGTTTGATTGTCGTGGAGCACGCACCGTGCGGTCTGTATCGCTCTTCACAATCGAGTGAGTTTCTCTCGATATTTTCACGCCAAAAAAAAAAAACAAAAGCCAACAACTCCGTTTGTATTGACTAAATTCAGTTGCGTGCCAAATTTTATTGTTCTCGATTTGCTGGTGGAATTACGATAAATCTATTCAGCTTTTAAACGTGAAAGGGAACAAGTGAAAGCGAATCGTGCAAAAGCCGTTAAGAAAGAGTGAACCAAGTCAAAAAAAGACATTCAAATTACTTGACATTTTTCTTCTGATTTTCGATTGAACACTTTTTCCATTTACTGCCCTTTTTTCCCGGAATTGATCGAATGAAAGATGTGATTTACGATATTTCATTTCATTATCTTATTTTTTTTGTAAAAGTCATTTCATGTGTCATCTAAAGTCAATGTTTTATCGCTTTATTAGCTGATCATTGAAAGGAACTGGTAAATTTTGTGCGTGTACATCAACTGATTAGTGTCAAAAATTTCGTGTGAAATTCATTTCAATAATTAAGTAGGCAAAGGCATTAATACTTCAAAATTGATACATAAACTGATTGTTGGAACATGAATAAAAGTGAATTGGTTCAAGTGTTAAATGAGTTCATGGCATAAAGGAAACTTCGTAGCCACGTATTTTGACATTTAGGTAATTATATATATTTAATTTACGGAGTGTTTGTTAAACGAAGAAGTGAACCGTTTTCTTCCGTTTCGAAGAGCATGTTTTTGTATGGGAAATCATAGCAATCTGTTAACACTTATGTTATCGATGAAATCAAACAATTTGTCTCAGAACATTACATATAAAAGTGCTTATCAAAACACATTGACCATTAACTATGTCGACAAATTTGATCGATTGTAATAAATATTTGCGGGAGTGGCAAACAGGATGCCATCAAATCCAAAATGACTTTAAAACTTTTCGTCACGCAAAAAAAAAACAAACTCATGAATGTTTTGAGCTTTGGAGGCGTGAAAACAGATTGAAATAAATTGTTCCCCTTGTCAAACACTTTTTCTACAACTTTAAGTTGAAAAAGAATTCTTTCTCTTCTTACAAAATCCAAACCGAACGGAAAGCGTGCGTTCAGCTAAGATAGCTCTGGGAATAACACAGAGAAAAACTATTTGAAAGTTTATGCAAAATTGTAATTCTTTGTTGTGCATTATCTCTTTGAATAAAACTTTAAAACTTTCAATATGGAAAGAAAATCGACTGATCAAGCTGAATTCTTGACTGTTTTGAAAGAAATGGTGCTATCATCGAAAATTTCAACACACATTTTAAAATTCTGCTCAAGTTTGTTGAAATTGAGACCGAACTTCCGCTGGCAAAAAAAAATCGAACGCAAAAAAAGAGATATATAGCAACCGAAATCAATAAAGAGAAACAAAGATAAGTGCGGTCCAATTTGACTATGCATATTTGGACGATAATGGAAATTTCTGCTGACGCAGCCCATTAATCACGTTCTGATGAGAAAAGAAATAATTCATTTAGTTGAGACAGTCAGTCATCGATAATTCTTTTAATTAGTGAAAGTGAGCGTCTTTCCGTAATTAATTGAGTTTGAAGAGTCAATGAAGGGACGGGAAAAATGCAAATTTTTCTATCGAAAAGTGGTGAAAAGTTTCAATCAATTTCCGTTGTATTGACCTCATTTGGTCATTAATTTTAATAAGTACATCAAACGAAAACTTATATCGAACCGATTAGCAAAAATGAAGAAAAAAAATGCCGGTCGATATGAACTATTACAGATGCTTACACAAAAATGGTTGAAACAAGTGTAATGAACAAAGCTTCTGACGGTCGCGTTCCAGGGGAGTTTAATTTCAAAATTGTAAAGGGGTAATTTTCAAGATGTTCAGCTTCAAAAATCACATACATTGTGTACATATTCTGTACATATGTAATGAAAAGCTATATACATCGATTTGGATAAACTAAAGAAAAGCTCATTTTAATTTGCAGAAACTTAAACTATTTGTTCGATATGACCATCGGGATCAAAACGATTCTTTAGATAGAAGATTTGGGACGATACCCCTTCTATTCTCCTTCAATAAAAGTAACCTTGTTGCAAACCCCCATTTCGTGTTGAAGATAAAACGAAAAGAGCGCATAACGTTTTATTTAATTTCACTTAATTATTCCTTCCGTATTTTTTCTTTAAGCAAAAAAAAGTTGCAATCGACAATGAATTTTCGGCAATTTACATGCAAAATTTAAGTATTAACACAATTACAACATCGTTAGAAAGTCACCGCAACTGGATTAAAGTAATTAAAATCAAATTAACCCAGAAATTAAATTAGTTCCTCTTTTGTATCGCGTTTTGCTGTAATAACAGCAGTTTGAAGTAAAGTAAGCGTGAATTGACAAAAATCAACGGAAATCAGCTGGGAGATTCGATGTTGATACAATAAGTTTGATTCAATGAAATGCAAATTGAAATTAGTTTATGCCCCTCTTTTTTGGAAATCTATTGAAAAAAACAACGTCGAAATGCGGAAGTATAAAACAAATCGTTTGAATAATTTGAAATCTACAGTTTTTTCGCATTTCAAAAAAAAAAAACAACAATATTGCCGCAATCGAAGTGTACATCACTTATGTGTGCTTTGCATCTCCATGGAGCCAAGGCCGTCTCGGTGCCAGTAGTAAATTATCATTTACTCGGCAAAACTAAGTGATTTGTGGTTCATTGTGTTTTAATCAAACATTATGTTTGCTACCGTAAATTCATTTCGCTTGTTCATTTTTTTTGTTTGTCTCTATCGTATGCGTGTAACATAAACAATTCAGAAAAGTTTCGGCAATAAGTGGCTGTATCATTTGCGTTGCCTTTCAGACGACAAAAAAAAAATCATTCGGAGAAAAAACAGCGCTTCGCATAAAAATGCCAATATTATGTACATTTGTGTGTTGTTCAGGCGGGAGTTTTTACATTCGTTCCTCCTGATTCAATCTTTGTTTAAATAAATCAAAATATTGCGTGTATCCAAATGCGAGATCAAATACTCACAAGTGGAATGCGAACATTTTATTTGGATACGATGGAACGTCAACAAAAGGAATGTAAATGAAAATGCTTTTATTAAAAAAAAGAGAGAAAAAAAACTGCAAGAGAATTCTCAAAGAGATGGATACAAACTTTATACTTTTTAATTCACTTTTTCACTGGATACGATGAACCTTTCCAGCGAACGCTTCATTTAACTTCAATGGAAATCAAATAACAATGAATGAATTCATTTTACCAGCCCCGTCGGCACAATAAAGAAATAAGTGGTGTTCAAGATGTTGCATGAGGCTTACGATGAATTTTACGCACCGACAATCATGAGCAGACATTAGGCTCGAGCTATGCATATAGCGGCTGCTATTTTATAGGTGCTATTCATAGGCGCTATTTAATTTGTGTGCTGTGTTTAACACCGAGTAGGAATATCATGGCCTACTATTCTTTTGTACATTTGAATGTGAGTACGAGAGAGATGTAGAAAATAACGCACAATATGCATAAATGCATTAAAACGAGATAAATAGCGCCTATGAATAGCAGCTATGAAATAGCAGCCGCTATATCTATAGCTCAAACCTAATGTCTGATCATGAGGTCATGAGAGCAAAAAACGGCCACTCACATCATCATAGAAATTATGCTGAAAAAAAAATTGTCAATTAAATTGGAGGGTGCACGAAAATGGCGAGGAAGTTACATTGCATGGTCGTGATCGTCAACATTAGAAAAACATGAAACAAAATCAAAACAGGCATTGTTACCGCAAGAGGTCCACGTTGTCAGTGACCGACCAAAAACCGGGCTTAAAAGCATTGGAAAACGGCAAAATGCAAAACATATTTTCAAAGCTTTTGAGCCTTGAATTTCCATATTATTGCCTTCTTAAGATTTTAAAATAGAAACATTCTCTCGAGTTTTTAGTATTTATTTGAACTGAATTCGAATCGAATGAATAAATAAACTTTCTTTACGAATATTCTTTTTCATTCGTATTCACGTAAATGTTTTATCATGAACGCACGTCATCGCCGATATCAGAAGAAAGTCAAATCAAGCATTTTTCGTCATTGTTTTGTTCTTTCTCTTTTTCTCCCTCGCTGCTTCTATTCACTTCTATGTGTGTTGTGGCGATAAAAATCAATAATTTCGTTTTCTTTGACTGAAATTTATTTCGAACATGTTATGCTGTGACTGTGATGAAAATTAATTATATCTTAATCATCATAGGAATCGCTTGTATAACTTGACTGGGGTCAACAATTGGAAAAACAATTCCATTTCAACAAAATTGAAATAAAAAAGAAAAAAATGCGTTCAATTTTGGTCATCTTCAATGTAGATATTGTATTATCTAATGAAAGGTCATGCGATCTTCATTACGAGATATGAATTTGATGATGGTTTTTGTGTGTATCAATTTCGTATTGCGTCTAACGAATTTTGTGATTATGGTATGTGCAAGCATTGTTATGCTAACAATGCGAGAGTAACGACAGTCAAATGAAGAGAGAGAAAAAAAAACCGCGCGCACTTCATTCGTCTCATTCAGAATTGCGGTACAGAAATATCAGGCATCACAAGGCATCACGCAATATTAACAACACAAACAGAGATGGTAAATGCTTGAAAGGAAGAAAAAAAGGAAATCAAACTGTTTTTATGGCAAAGAGATAAAAGTTTGTACTCTCAATTTCAGTAAAACTGAAATAGAGCTCATTGCGGTTCATTTATATGTCCATCCCTGATGGTGCTAGTAAACTCAATGCTTCTTGAATATAATGATGTCTTCGCAGACAGTATAAACCACAATCGTACAATTATTTGAAGAATGCTCTCAATGCGTCGCTTTTTCTTTTCTTTCCAATTGTTCATTTGTTTGCAGCACCACCACCAACAAAAAAAGACCGAACAAAAATATAAAGAGCGACAAAAAGAAATGTGACTACAATATATGCTTAACGGTTATGATGCGTCTCAAGTTCGATGTCGATTTTTTTTGTTCGTCGATTTAATGATTGTGCCTATGTTACGTGCAATACAAACATTTAGCGGTTACGAGCACCGCAAATAAATGTTGTGGCACACGTAAATAATATTATGCAAATCGTGCCCGCAAAAACCGTTTTTTACCATAAACACACGCACGCATTTCAGCCCATATTATATAGACACCGATATCAAGACTGCCACTACCACCATTACCAAATGAATAAGTTAATAAGAACGACAGGCAAACAATGCCTGAAATTGTCTAGCAACAACCGAAATTGTGGCATTCATTTGATGAAGGACGACGAAAAAAAGAAATAAAGAACGTAAAACGTCGGACAATTTAGCAATTATATTTCCATTTGGAATATTATTTTGCCGGCCAACGAGTGTCGAATGTATTTTATGCTCAGTTTTGTCGAATAAATCACAGTTCGAACATTTTTTTTTTGCCGGAAAATTGCCAAAAGAAGATGACTGCGATACGAAATTGATTTATTATTTGATTTACCGATAAAACTGACTGTGTGACGGCCCGCATTGAAGTGAATGTCATGGTGTGTCTAATATCTCTTGATGACTATCACAGAAAAATCAATTCATTGTGTCTATATCGTGAGAGAGATTTCGCTCGGAAATCGAATTCAACTTTCCAATTAATATAATCGACTGGTTATAATATTTATGGATGACTCCATATGTTTCAAACTGTTTACCTAGTTCTTTTATAGCTCTCACAATATAGCTCACCCATAAAACTTGGCCAAAGTAATAATAATAATTTTTTGTAATACCAGACGACCATTTCGGTTATAATTATATATCATAATCTTGGCATTACGCTCGCATTTTATTTTCGATGTGATTTCTTTTTTGCGAGTGTCAAATAAACTATTTCCACTATACTTTAACTTTGACGCGACCAGAAGTAATTATTTTCTTTTAAAAGATTTTTAGATTGGTTATTAATTACATTGGTGCCAATGCTTTGGGAATTTCAATTTAAATGACTTCAGTTTTATTACATAGTATGCCAATCAAAAGGGATTAAAGACTTCTTTTACAGCAAAATTGGCAGAAATCTATTATTATTTTTTTGCTAAATGTGTCTATAAATCTGAATCAACGATTTTTTTGAACAAAATTGCGAAACATTTTTTTGTTTATGTCATTGAAAATATTACGCGACTTTTCCTCTGTGCTAATGAATTTCCCATGTCGACAAACAAGTCGATTTGTTGTTTCATATGCAGAAAGCTTTTGTTTGTAACCCAGCCTTAATACGAAGACATGCACGTACAGGCAGCAGACGTACCGATTCCACAGAACTCCATTGAATAAATTAAGTACGAAGCAAAAAAAAAATTGAATTTTCCGTTTATGCATAATATTTCGATCGGAAAATTCGGTATCAATAGAAGGTTATGCGGTAGCACAAAATGTGGGTCTTGGTGTCATTATCGAATCGAGCACTTGAATGGAATCACAAAGATTTTCTTTTATCGAACAATGTATTTAATGTGATTCTTCTTTTATGTTCATGAAAAATGGCACTTTAGTACTTTGCATACGAATTGAGTGATATGCTTTTGTTGCCAACATTTTCCAGTTACTTTTTCCACAGCAGAGCATATGACAAATTATAATAAAAAAAATCTGTTTAATCATTTGTGATGTGTTCACGCACTTTTGTATCGTGTTTCATGCCATGTTATCAGAAACTTGGCTTTCCTTAAATAACGAAGTTTTGTGAGTTTGCAAATCGTAATTTTACCCTCGATTTGAGAACAAATCCGATTCTCATTTTTTTTTTCTCGCGCACTTACATCTTTCAGAAAGACATCTTCACAACTGCATGTGAGTGTCTACTCCTTTTTTTAAAACTTGATTGTTGTATCTTCTGGTTTGCATGAAGTTATCACCCCGATAGAACCGATTTCTTTTTTCTCGACTTCGCATCTGTGTGAAAAGTTTTGTGTTGCGCCACCGTTCGGAGTATTCACAACAAATCAAATTTTCAAAGTATAAAAGCGCGTTGTTTTTCAACCCACACTCCAATTTTATTCACATTTGATGATGTAACAAATGTTGTGCGTAAAGACAACGCAACATAGCATGAATTAAATAGCGTAGAAAATGTGTATACTGTTGTTATGAAATGCGCGCTCAAAATGTATCGTGTCAAAATGTAATCAGGGTATGTGTATGAGTGAAAATTTCGTTTGCAGCCAAATGGCATTTGAATGGTGTCATTCGTCAAGTATTACCGTGCCATTATCGACGGGGCACACAGATGTTTGACATCAATCATCAACTAACTGCGTTATCATTTATGGTAATCTAAACATCACCACTTCAGAATGTATCCAAGTGTCGGGACGATGAAAGAAACCAAAAAAAAAAAAAAAATGCACAAGAACTTCTCATTTTTCAACACCGACTCTCTCGTTGAGCAAAAAAAAATCATTTAAGTTATTTTTCGCCTCAAAAAGTGTATCATAACATTTTGCCAAACTATTTAGAGCATGGACGCGTGTTGTTGTGTGTTTCTGTCTACTACATCAAATAAAATGTTCTGCTGTTTGTGTTGTGTACGCATAAGTGAAATTGTGAGGCAAAGTGAATAAGCAAGAAATTCATTTATACTTTCGACAAAATCATATAAATTTGGTTATTTTGTCGCTTTTTGATTGCCGTGCGCTTCAACACAACGCAATTATCATAATGTAATGGAAAATGTATTATTTCCATTCATATTCATTTATTTTCACTCAATGTTGCGTTTCTGTCAACACTATGGGCGGATTGAGTTTGATGACAATGACGTCAACACACAATCACTTCGTCATCCTCTTCTTGTATCATTCATTTTTATTTGTTTTACAACATTTGCAAATGCCGTTTTTTTTTATATTCGCACATTTCACAAGATTTTCATTCCAATCCATACCAAACCAATCGTGTCGAACCCGCCTATTAACGGCTTTCATTTAATGAAGCGGAAAATTCAAATTCGAAATTCAATAGTTTTTGATAAACATCCATCCCATTGTGAGCGATATGTTTATTTTTGAAGCGGCTACAAAAACTTGCAACGGAATTTAGCTTTCCTTTGTGCTAGTTTTAAGGTTAGTTTATGGCTTTGTTGTAAAATCTCTGGTATTCTTTTGTTGCAAACATTTATACTATTCGACAAAGTTGCCGTTTCTGCAATGCAGACAATGATATGCAAACGGTTATTTACAAAGTAAACGAATTGAATGGTATGGTATATCTTAACGTAAATCAAAGTTTGAGCATTGAACATTTTGAAACTTTCCACGCAGAATTTGTGTGCTGACCTAATATTTAATCTGTATATCCATATCCAACAAGTGATTATGCAGCATTGTCTGGTGATAAACACTAGAAACATTATTTACATCTGGTGTTTGCAGATGCACAACATTGTTTTATATGAATAAAAAGAAATAATGTTACAAAAAAAATGCTAGAAAACACAGAACCGTGCACGCTCGCTCCCAATAATAAGCAAACCAACCATAAATCTCACAGGCGTACTCGGGCATACTCGTCAAATGGCGAAAAATGAAACTTATTCCAACAATGTAATGATGTTAAGCACGCACATCGACTCTCGCACGGAAATGCTCATATTTAAATAGAAATTAGTGCAAACGCGTCGTTGTTTGCTATCCATTAAGAGAAATGGAATTCGCAGTTTATTTGATAAGCCATATTCGATTTGAGGAAAACAACATTAATCACAAACAGGAAAATCACAGCCATTCAAAACATCCTTGTGTTACGTGTGTATATCCAATCGTTTTGAAAATGGAAATTATGCTGTGCGTCCTAAATGGGATTAATAAACTTGATCATTCCCATTTCATATTAACGTATAAACGTGTATAAATATGAGATCGTAAAATATTTCCAAAAGATAAAGTTTACTGCAATCTCCGATCTTCGCAGAGATGAAAGCTTTTTATTAATTTTTCCGTTTGAATAAATAATATATCGTCTCTATTTGTATTTACAATTGAATAATACAATGTTGTTGTTTCTCGTCATCTTTTTTTTATTTTGAACCAATGGACATCATTGTTCTTTCGACGAAATATATAAATTTTCAATCGTAAAGTACTCCCTTGTGTATTATGGCCATTTCAGATAATATGCGAAACATAATAAAATGCATGATTTTTTACCACCGTCTTCAGTGAACATATTTCGGTTCATCATTGAATGTGTGCAAATGATACACCACTTAATTCAAAGCACACCAAGAATCCTTGGAAAATGGAGATTTGCCGAGAGCTCTCAGCATAAATGATACAGATGCTTTTGCCTTAAGAAATTAATTTCAAGAACAGCCAAACAACAATGACATTTTACATATTAATTTTGGGCATAGAATCCGTAAAAAAGCCAGCACACATTTTAATGCAGTGAATAAACATAAGATGAAATGTTCCTTTGGCCAAGCCTCAAATTTTGTCTTCACTCCATAAGGTGTGAGAGATGATTATTAAGAAGAAAATTCATTGATTCACAAAACTTGGTAAATTCTTTCATTTTTTTTACTCCTCCGAAACCAACGAGAAAAAAATGGATTAATAAATTCTTCGAAAGTTAAGACGTTCATAACATTTTTATATTAATATGTAAAGTAGCTTAGCTCGCTTTCATTCTCGTCAAGTATTTTTGGGATTTATTTATGTATGGATTTTATGTAAATATATAAGCTTCATATTGAGATTTCCTGCAAATATAAATGTTTGGCTAAAAAGCCAGATAAGAAACAGAAGAAACGAATTCGTGTTGAATAACACCGTCACATTATGAGCACTGGTAATGTACTCTCCATCTCGATATTAGACGTCAGTGTATTGTGTGCACATCGCAAAATGCGAAAATCCACTGTCGTATTATTTAAAGTAACTGGAAACGGCGAATGTGATAAACATTGCATTCAAATGGGCTACATAAAATAGTGGCGTAGTTGAAATGCTTGCTTTGCTTGCCGAAAATCCGTGAAAAAAGAGTACAATTCGAAGCAAAAAAAGCGCATTTAGTTAAAGATGTGACATGAATGTTTCCATTTGGGGCGATGCAATCAAATTGAAAATTTCAAACGGAAAAAATTGTCAACAATGTTATTCTCATTGAAATTATTTGTACTTTTGTACCATCCTACCATAAGCGAATCATTTCCTTTGCTGTCCTTTTGAATTTCGTTTCAATTTCATGATATTCCTTTTTTGCTTTCGAGCATGTCTTAAATAAACATGCACAAGATAAACTTCTTAAGACCGTATGTACAGTAGTGTGCGAGGAAAATTTTTCAGGGGGGGTGATTTTCCAAAAACAAAAAATTCTCCAGCAAATTAGACAAATTTTCGTTTTTTTTTTTTTTTTTTTTTGGAAGTCACTTTTTGAGGCGAAAATCCCTAGCAAATCGAAAGAATTTTCTCCGCGAAAAACCTTAGCAAATCGGAAAAAAATCTCTCGGAGCCAAAAACCCTAGCTTCTACATTGATGAGCTAAAAAAAAAAAAAAAAAAAAAAGGTCCTCACTTTTTGAATCAAAAACCCTAGCAATTTCGAATAAATTTCACGAAAAATAAATTCTCATCCAAATCACAGGGGGGGGTAAACCCCCCCCCCTCCGCACACTACTGACCGTATGAAATGGGTATAAAATGCGCAAAGATATTTCTTTTTTCTTGTTCATCAACAAAAGGAAAGAAAATCATAAAGGACGATTTCATGAGCTAATGCATGTTTCTATTACTTTTTTCGTGTTTTTTTCACTTCATTTTAGATGAACATTTTTTTTCGCACAACGCTTCGAGGTTACGCGGCAAGAGGTAAATCGAATTTTGCTAACGGTAACTTTATGTATATATGTGAATTTCCGAGTGACTTTATCAGAATATAACAGAAAATTGAACGGAACACACAAAAAGGAAATGAATGGCAGACACAATATCATACAATATTAAATGTCACAAAATTAATATATGAAGTGTTTTCAGCGTTATTCCATTTTGGTTGCCGTGCATTCAACGTAAAATTTGTTGTAACTTTTCTCGTACGATTTGTTCACAATCAGATTATGTGATTGTCGAAATGTATGCCATAACTACGATGAGGCGATTTGATTCATTGATTACCGAAAAAAGCAAAACACTCGCTTTATATTGGAACAAAATGGAGTGTGGAATAGAGTGAGGAAAATAGACTGGTTTTTAACAATGATGTGCTGAAATGTGAGACTGAACACAAAATGTCAATGACATGACGGCAACTGCTGATGATACGCTTTGCGGTTTCTTGAGGAACCGAAACGTCGGAAACACTAAACACACCGATATAAATCAAATGTTCGCCAAAAACAGACCTTTTTTTCTCTAGTTGTTTTCACGGGAGAAAAAGAAAAGGCATACAAACACAAAATGTTTTGCGGTTCAAACCAATTGTAATGCGATAAGGTTTGTTTATCTTACAATTTTCGGCTTTCTTTTCTTTTTGTTATACAATATACCATTTGATTTCTTTTGCAAACAATTTTTTTGCAATTTATCGACTGATTCACAGCCCACATTTTGATGTCATTATCTACAACTGTTTCTTATCTGCTTTAGAAAGTTTGCTTTTTTAGGATATTTATCTCAAATTTTTTGTTCACAACACCCCCATTGAGATTATTTTTCTTTCGTTAAAAGCATAGGAAATCTCTCTTAAGAGGGTACAATTGGATTTCAAAATATTGGATACCATTTTTATCTCCTAAGGGCTTTGATTTGTCGACACATGAATTTATGAACATCAATTAATTTACAAACCAGGATCATTTTCGACTGCATTTAATTGCGCTCAGTGCGCATTTCATTCAGAATTAAAAAATTTTTTTAAATATTAAATAACGTTGAAAAGACATAAAAATTTATTAAAAATGTAATTAAAAGACATTTAATGTGACGGATCAAATGGTTTCTGACGTCAACCATTTTGTGAGTGGTAAAATAACCATAAATAAAATGTTGTCGCCCTCATTCAGAGAGACGCGATTAAAAAAAATTCACAAAACAGTGAATTTTTTTTTGAAAATCTCCTGTTAAGCCGGCCCAGTTGAAGGGGGTTCACGTGGTTCAAACATTTTAATGGCTTAATGGAGAGTGCAAATTTGTCAATAGCACAAACCCAAATGGAGTATAGAACTGGAGTGAATGGCATAATGTCTTCTTTGGTAATATTTAGTGTTATTTGCAGAAGACTCTAAATCCTTTTAATGGGTTACAACGTAAGCTCATGCTTTTATGTGCACATAAATGTGTACATTGTCGAGTATGTGGAAGCTGCCTTTTATTACACACGAAAGTTTTATACACACAAAAACTATTCAAACTAAAAAAGGAAAGATTAAGTTATTATTTGTCAAACAATGAACGATGTGATATGCGCTGTCATTGCTCTTAATATTAGGTTTCACTCTTTAAATGCCATTGTCCACTCTCAGCTCAGATGCGTGGACAGCATAGACTGTTAAAGGCCAAAGATGTGGCAAAATAGCATTTATTGCGACATCAATGGGTGTGCAGTTGGATGACCGATTTGTGGCATGACGTTTCGTAATCTAATGCTTCCGAATATTTGTTTAATTATAATCATTCCTGCCTAATGGATAATTTCCATGTTAAGAGTATTATTAGATTGCGTCAGTGAATTGTGATTTTTCGCATGCAAAGTTTCTACTCAATTGATCGCAACAACACTGAGAGATGGGTTCGTGGGACCATTACTCGAATTGATAATGATGTGATGCGTGTATTGTTTCCATTTCAATGAATGCGCAAACATTGGCAGGGATTTCCATACAAAAACACCGTATTTGGTGACATTAAACACTGTGTTCGCTTGTATGTGGTTTATGAACGGCAGTATGAAAATAAAACCATTTATTAACAGATGAAATAATAAAAAGCGAAAAATACACAAACACACAGCGATATACGGAACTGAATAAGACATTCCAAGGCCATTTAAATTATGAACAAGTCACGACCACTTGATTATTTTGCGGCAAAATGCGGATGCTACCATCAATTTTATTGTGTTTTAAAAAAAATGGAAATTTTTTAGATGGCATATACACACTATGGAAAATCCTGCTTAGCAACTGGATTTGTTCATTTTATATTGATAAACTTCCGAAATTTAATCCAACAAAAACAGTAATGGTTAGATTTTGAACAACAGAACGCCAACATTGTACAATTTTAAAACATTGTAAATGAAAAGAAAAAAATGATTCACAGGAAAATAGACTCTTATCATATCCGAACCGAATCAACCGCAAAAGAAAAAAATGTATCATCATAAAACACAAGGAACGAACATGTTTTGGTTCTATTGTGATTTGTAGCAAATGTGTGATGGATTTGCGAGCGAAAGAGGATGATACGTCAACCAATTTGAGGCAATAGTTCTGTGCACAGCACATGCTACATTGTTTTTCAAATATTTTATTGCATTTCTTCTGGTCAACATTGTTTGGCATTGGAGAAAACGGATTTTCGATGGTCAGTTGTAAATTCTTTTTTTATATTTTTTGTTAAAAGAAGGGTATACAGATAAGCATGTAAAGGATGAATGGTGTGTAATATATGAAATATTCGGTTTGAATGTGTCCATAGGTACACACCTGAGTACAAATGTACTCTACACTTTGGTTCACCTGACATTCAAAATAATGACAGCGACACGATAACAAGAATTCGAAATGCTCGGTGAGAAATAGCAGAATTAAAATGGAAAACCCCAAGAGATTTATTATTAAAGAGACGACTTTAGAATGTGCTTTCACAAAATACCGGCACAAATATATTTCATGCAAACGTATAATGTACAACGCCAAAGTATAATATGAATAGCACTCAAATCGAGCTTAAGTTAATCTTTTTTTATAATTTTTTTTCTCGTTTGTTTATCCAATATATTTCCGAATCTGGAATGTCCATTTAAATGGATTTTTGAGCATGTATTAAAAGCAAGTGCAAATAAACAATACAATTTCCAAATTACTAGGAACGTGTTGATTTACATGGTATTTTCTTTGGGAAATCGTTCGTTTCGTAAATTAAATTACAAGAAACGATCATATAATAAGAATCAATTTGAATAAAGTACATTTCAAAATGAATATGTTTGGCCAATATACGCTGTAAAGAGCAAACATAGACGAAAAGTGTTTGAAGATAGCATAAGGTTTATATATATGTGCACAGCTCACAATTGAATCAGCTAAAATTGTTTTATAAATAAACTGTTGATCATTTTGAAAGATTTATGGTTGTTCTTTTTCGAATTTGATTGTTCAATATTCAATGTAGTGTTTTTTTCGGAACCAAATTTACGTTGTTTGCAAACGCCAATGGAATTTATAGCTTGTTCATGTTGAAGAGCAAATGTTGAAATGTTCATGCGAACAATGCGCTCACCGTGAGAGATAGATATGTTTTTTCTACATTGTATTTGAGAATGTATCCTCTCTCTCCGGCTCTCTCGCAAATATTTCCAATATTAATAAATCAAATGTGCTACCGAAGTGAGCGGGTATTCGCGCGAATTCATGACAAGTTGTATTTGGCTTTGTGATGAATGATTTCGAACCACTGAAAATCTAACCATTTGGGATGTGGATTTTTTCCGACTTTTCACAAGCGAAGTGCTGGTGTATTAAACACGGAAAATATGTGTCAAATGAAGCGAATGAGTGAGAGAGTGGGAGATGCGAAAAAAAGAGATCATTTTCATGAGTAATGTTGGTAGTTGAACATGCATGTTCATGAGTTGATTAGTATTTTTGCAGGCGATATGCAGTTTTTAACGTATAATCGGTGCGGTTTGTCGTTCGAAACATTTTTCGATATGCAATTGCATGCAAGTTGCGTGTGAAACGCATTAATTTTATGATTTTTTTTTATTTATAGCCGAACCCGAAACCTATTAATACCTAGCACCAGTGTATGTGGTGTGTATACTTTTTGTTATTGTTTTTCTCTATTACGGTTGTTATTTTGGGATGCATTGCTGAGAGCTGTCAACATGATGGATGTTTGGATGGATGCGTGTATGTGCAATAGCAATGAAAAAGAGTGTAAGATGTAAGTGAAAGTGTGTGCGTGCCGTTTCTTATGAGTGGCACGCATTTGCTGAGAAGCCGATTGCAACAATATTATTCACTGCTATACAAATTGTTTCAATGGCGTACGCGCGTGTATGTTGTTATGTAACTCACGCATTTTCATGAATTTTATTACTTCAGTCACAAGTATTTTTACTTTTCAATACGGATTTTGCCATCGATTTTTGTTGTTTTTGCGACTCCCGATTTATATTTATATACACACAGAGACAATTCAAAGTGCAAAAAAACGGTTTGTGTTTTTTTGTGATGTTTTGCCCTTTGTTTTTCACTCGACAGTAATCGTACGAGTTTATGGTGTCAAAGTCTCGGGATTGTTTTGCCCCATATCTATTGCGCTTTCTTCGAAATTAATTCGAATGGTTTGTTTGTTTGACAAAGTGTACTGGATGCCAATGAGGCACTAAACAGCAAGAACGACGAGAGTAGAAAGAGATAAAAACGAGAGAGAAAGGGAGACAAAACGAGGGTCAAACGTGCATTGAATGTCATCCAACTTGAGTGTTTGTCTATAAATGCGCTATTTTGTGCGTTTGTGCCATTGCTATCACTATTAGAGCATCGCATATATTCAAGGCATTATCAGCTTTGTGCGCGCACAAGTGATAAGAAACAAAATTCGACTTTTCACTTTAACACACAGAACCGTCGCGCACAAAATTTTGTTTGTGCAAATATGGATCGACAACAATCACGAAAAAAAACTGCTTGGAATTTCACGCATTTATATCCATTCCATTGAATTTTTCGAATAAATTTTTTTACACCGAAATAAAAGGAACGATGCAAAATAAAGTACCCAAAAATGGCGATGCGATAATTATCATTCAACAACAACACAAATTTATACATATAGCTCTAATACACCATGTTAAATTGAATGTTAGGGTGTATCATTTCAACTAATTTTCAAATACATTTTATATGAACGTCTTGAACTTATTTAAATGCATTTGAATATTGTTTGCTTCATTGAGTTGGATTCAAAATTTTAAAAAAATTCTTAACTTTGCAACACTCTATTCAATATATTATTTAGAGCGGTTCTATTTCTTTGCCACTAGCAAAATACACGGCACTCGTCGTTGTCATTTAATGGTTGAAAATGAAAAATGCTTCGTGCAAATGAAAAGTGTATACATGAAATGAACGTCGTTAAGGGTACATCGTGTGCAATTCAAAATATAATCATCATTTGTTCGATAAATGCACGAGATTCTGTGTCTCAAGAGAAAAATGAAAGGCAGAATAACTGGTAATCGCAAATTTCGATTACGGATGTTTGGCAGGCCAAATTCTCAGAGGCAAAATTAAAATAATATCGTTGATTCTGAGAGCGCGTTCTATGACAAAATATAACCACTCATAAACGTCATCGCAACTAATTCAGTTATTATGTTATTTCCCATAGTAGTGAAGTGGAGCGATGGTGATGACGACATAGGCTCAATTACTTGTAAAGAAGTACTTGTCATTCTGATGGCACAAAGCGATTGATTAAATAGATAATATAGAAAACAATTACGCGACACGAATAATGGCAATTTCATCAAAAAATATGGTGCATTCAACTTCTGGCACACGAACCGAAAACCGCTTGAAACAGCATAGCAAAGCAACCATCAACAATCGATGTCGTCATTGAGACACTTGGATTTTGTTTTTCAAGCTTTGGATTAAGCTGAAACAACAAACAACACGCAGCGGAGCTAGTAGACAAGACATCATTTCAATGTAAAAGCTTTGGTGGAAATTGAAGTGTGAATTATTCATGAAAATGAATTGGATAAAGTCTGACGAACAACATCATCAACAAAAAAACAGCAGCTGATATCAATTATTTCCGATTCAATGAAATTTGATGGCGTTTGTTTTGTAAAATGGTATTGTTTTCAATATGCAAATTTTATTTTGTCATCGTTTTCAATTATTTTCAATAAAAATTTATTTTCGTTTGGATTTTGTGGTAGTTTCGATAGTATTTCATCCGTAAAATTTAATTATGAGCCAAATTTAATTGAATCTCTGTCTTCGTTGTAATGGAATCGCATAATGAATCCGATGCTCACATACAATACAACTCACATTTCAATTCAGTTCGCAGACTTCACTATTAATAATAATTTTTAATATTCTGTATCATGCACTGGTAATTTTACTTTAACGATAATTTTCAATATAAAAAAAAAAAAACTAAACTATTTACCCAAACTATTCTATAAATAGTTTGCCATCAAATGGTAAATGAAGCAAAAAAAAAAAATCAATTATCGCTTGGATATTTGATCAATGTGTTCATAAATTATGCATAATTTACACTCGATTTTATTACACTTTTAAAATTGGCGCAAAAGAGTACGATTCGAATCGATTAAATGCACATAAAACAATGTTTTTATTATTGAACGGTTGTACGAGTTAATTTGATGTCGTGAAATTTTTATCGTTCATTTTGATGGTAGACGAATTTGCTTCGGTGTCAATGGATTCTACGGAAAGTATTTAAAAGTTATTCTGTACGCCTTGTGCCCGTCTCTTCCTATCGCCAGAAATATGCTCACTTTTTCACTCTATGTGTATGTGTACGATGACCGTAAAACTGGTGACGTGAAATGCATGTATTCACTGACGATCGTCCAGCGTATTTGTCGTTGCAGTAAAAAAATCTATCAGTCAAAGTGTTTGTGCATTGTGATGCGAGAAATAATAAGTGCGTCAGATGGCCAATTTTCTTTAAAAGCAAAAACCATGTTCAGATTCAATTTGCTTTTCTTGCTCTTCATTTTCACATGCTCTGACCGTTTCTCTCTCTTTCTCTTCTCTCTGTCTATCTCTTATTTCACGATATTTTACACACGCAGAATGCTCTCAAGCTTACCCAATGCACCAAATAAACGAGATCCTTTTCTATTATAAAGTTGTTTGGGAATTAACGAAAGCTGACTCTTATATTCTGCTAATCGAACATTATGTTCGAAAGAGAATTCAATTGTGCAGTTTCACATTTCGTTTCGTTTCAATCCGGCGTTCGGTGTCATTTTACGAGTTCAGCCAATTCAAAACCATTGCAAAAAAGCGAAGGAAAAAAACCCAAAGTTATATTTAACACATTGCGACAACATGAAAGCTGAACTGGGATTAGAAGAGAGAGACAAAAGCAGTGAGAAAAAAGGAGAAGGGACACAACCATGCCAAGTGTCAAGTTAAAATGGAATTTATGCTAATAATAGCAATAATAAGCTGCAGCATAAAGAATGAAATAGTTTGTTGACGTCGCCGCTGACATCACAGCATGAGCTTCCCGTGCAGTTTACAATAGCATCAAAATAACAGAAACGCACACAGAAAATAAATCGCGTCTCAATTTCATTTTTAGCATTCAACGACGAATGAAAACAGAAAAAGCCAACAACGCTGGCTTAAAAGTATAAGCTGTTGTTTGGCAATATAATGGAAAAACAAGCGACGATGATGCCGACGACAACAGTTGCTCGTACGTCATTAAATCAACTCTTTTTTCGTATTCGATCTTTTTTTTTGCGGCGGCTAATTCTTTGTACCCACACTTATAAGGTCAAAACATACATAATGTTGTGTGCATATATTCACTTCATTTTCGGATTGAGGGTATATGATAAATGTATTCAACATTTGAAGAAATTATATACCAAAAAAGAACAAACAATCTGCAAATAAAAGTATCAACAGATTTTCAGCATCTGTTGTTTATGTTAAACGTGTTTTCACAGTAAAACCGGCACAAATTAATACATTCTACATTATCTTTCTCTTTCTCTTGCTTTATATTACTCTTTCTCTTTCTTTTCTACGATTTCTTACCACTTTACTTGAAAGCATTTTCATGAAAAAGAAAATATTTTTTTTTGTATCCTGGCAATAGTTTTGCCATTATAGAAAATGGGAAAAAACTGAGAAAAGCGTTCCAAATATAGAAATGGTATTCATAAGCCTTTATAAATTAAAACCGAATATGATCTCTTCAAAAGCAAACGCTTTTCCTACATTGGCAGCAATTCATGCTGAAAAAATGCTCGCTTAAAATATTACGAACGAAAAAGGAAAGTCCATTCCATCGCTTAAGCTTTAAGGCATTGTATGTTTATACCGTCATGAATGGTGGTGTATGAACATGCAAAAAGCGTTTTACATCCTTCAGGTCTATTATCCACTTTCGTATTTATCTGCAAATTGCGGTATGAATGTATATGACATGTTATGTTTTAATGTAATATATAATTTGAATTGAACTCAGTCGTGTTTCCGACCGAAATGAATGTGTATGCCAAAAGTGTGTGCGAAAAGTGAGAAGCGGAAATAGATAAAAAAAAACTGAACATAAATATACTCAGAAGGTGGCTATAAAAATGTAAAAATTGAAAATTCGCCGGGAAATGTATAGTATACTTGTAATTTTGTTTTATTTATTGCCATACACATCCTCTCCATCTCTCTATTTTTATGCCGTTCTCTTCATCTTCTCACAGATCTTGTAATGGAGAAAGTGTTTCCATTCGATAGATATAACGATTTGCACCCGTTTTCACGTAGATTCTTTATGCCTATTACGGAATTGAATTGCATAAAAGTGTTTCAATCATCGTTTTTGGCAAACAAGTTCATTTCGAAATGTGACTTGAGTTTGGTGTGTTTTTTGTTTAGACGAAAGCTTGTTGAAATTTTATAGACGTACATTTCATCGTTTTTCTTATTTAGTACCTGTATACTCTTTACTTTTTGTGCTATACACGGTAAAAACCGTGCCATAAACGAAAACATGGCTGTTGGATGCTGGAATATCTTCTGTTAAAGAAACACATTTTTCACAATGTCTCAGCGAGTGTTACTTAGCACAACAAGCATTCATGCTATTTATCATATTGCAACCATTTGAAATGGTATACCAGCAGCTGTTATCAAAAATCGAAACAACCCAAAGTCGGTTTAAATCTTCCGAGTTTCATTATTCGAATGAAATAACTTTGCCATACATTTTGTATCCGTCAATACAAATAAAAAAAACAAGTACCGAAAAACATTGTGGCATTTTCATTGTGAGCAGAGTCATATAAGAACACTCATATCACAATCCGAAAAGAGATTAATGTTTGATTTGATTTTGTTAATTTATCCGCTTTCTCTACTTTTTAATGCTAGAACCAGAAAAAAACTTGCTACTAACTTTTTTCCTAATCCTGCCAATTATATGTTCTGCAATGCATTCCAATGCGATTCAATTTCCAAAAAAAAATTCAACACAAATGCACTCGAACAATTTGCGGCTTGCATGAGAAGCTACATGCATAAATCGACTGTCCGGTCGCAGGAAATACGAAATCCCGGTCGTTCAATTTACGGCTTTCAGTTTTATGATGGTTTTAAAAAAAACCGTGCGGCTGTTAAAATCTTTATCGAATAACGCGCACAATTTTCAATTCCAAAATGAAATGACCGAAATTACAATTTTCTTTCAGTGCATACTTGAAACAAATGCGCACGAACTGCAGTGCAGAAATGGGAAATTAAGCAAATCATAAAAGAGCCATAAAAACACTTGCCTGTTCAGTGTTCGGATGAAATTGAATTCTCCAAGGCCTGAACCAGTCTCATCTTTTCTCTCTGCCTCTTACCATTGCATTAAGAAAACGGAGATAACGAGACAAATAAAATGAATGTTTTGAAAATTGAATTGGAGATTTTAGTTTTTGTTTTTGCTGCTATGGAATTTGCAAGCGTCTCGGAAATAAGGAAATGAGCTGATTCACTTTGAAATGGTCGATTCGACTAGCACACATGAACACTACGAAAATAACCCCCTCTCCAGATCTCTAAACATTTTTGAATTGCAGTCACGGATGAGAAAGGACACTTTTAACCGCAAGGGAATGACAGACTATACATAGATAAAGCGAAAATGTATAGTGAACGAATCCATTCATTCATCTCTATCTCTGTCTCACACTCCATGTGTGTGATTTGTAATGCTGATGTATGCTTCGGAGACCATAGCAAAAAAAACACTAAATGTCAGAATAAGGAAATAAATGAGACGAAATTTATTATTGAAAAGTCTCTCCCTCTCTCTCTCTCTCACTCTCTCTCTATCCATTGTACCGATTTACATGACTGCTTTCTGAAAATCGAATCAAATAAAACGAAAAAAAAAAACAGTTTTATTGTTGTTCTAGTTCAAGGGCGCCTGAATCTTTTGCAAACAAAATATTTTTTTTATTACAACTATGTACGTCATAGATTCAAGCGCTCTTCATTTTGTTCATGATTTTTGTTGGACACATTTCCACTTCCATGTTTTGAAAAAGTAAAACAGAAAATTGCATATCTCTTACACTGTTGTCGACTAACCCGATTTTGGCTGATGTATTCGAAACGACACGATTATGCCAGTTGAATTTATCGATGTCGCATTGTTTTCATCTGACTGAATGAAAACCATTGTACAGAAAATTGGTGAATCGTTGCGCAAAAAAGATGCGAATCGTGTTCAAATCGATAGCACAAAGTTATAAATGAAACGAAATGTATTTTGTTTTTTTTCCACTCATAGTTTTCATAAATTGCCATCATATTTACTGATTATCTTCTTCTTCTTCTTCTTCTTTTTGTTTTATTCATTTGCAGCACACATTTTGGAGTCGGAGCGTTGTTTTTCGGTGCCGTGAATGAATTACGGACTCTGGATAATACGATGATTTTAAAAGAAACGCTAGACAGTTGAACACTTTTAGAATTTCATAATCATCGACAAATTACTATCATCCGGCAATCGATAAATCCAAGAATAACAAAGCTTAAACACAAGGAAATCTATTTATTTCATCTCATCAAATCGAATTATAGCAAATTTATTATGTTAACTGGTTGGGTACGATGCCAAATTTAAACCATTTGAAACATCAATCGCATGTGTATCCGGAAGAAAAAATACCACCGCAAATCGCATCGAAATGAATGTAATTGAAAAGGAAATTAAATAAAGTACTCGAACAAGAGAGTGAAAGAGGAAAAGGCACACGGCAAACAATCACATTGAATATATATACATGTATAGCAAATAATCGCAAAACACAGAAACACGCCGCATCGAATTTGTCAAAATATTTATCTTAGACATTTAATATCATTGCCATCATTTGTCAGTTTGTTTTGAATGAATGGTGTAATGTAAGTCATCCAACGCATTCACACAACCACGCATACATTCACTTATTAGCGCAAGCAGAATTACGACGATAAAAGCTGCACGAAAATTCCATAATGCCCAGCATAAATTCAACGCACATTACAACGGAAAAATTAATGCCAATGGTTGAGGCAACAACAAAGGCGGCCGCCGTTGTGGCCATTCCAATTACCACAACCACATCAACAATCATCAAAAATCTGTCGGTGGCCAGTTCAAATGGACAAAAGCGGACAATCATCATCTATCCGACGGGTAGGCATTGTACTTTTTTTATGAACCATTATTCAGAACTGTTCAGTGCAAGTGTTTATTGTCGAGTACCAACGAGCCACGTACGGAGGAATCATATTGTTGTTTTCAATGATTTATACGTTTTAACACTGCAATTGCAGTGAATAGAGAGACGTTCATTACATTTTCGGTTTCTTTCAGTCATCACATATTGTGATAATCAGAATTTTCAGTGAGTTCAGAAGCACGAAAATGAGATTCCACGATGATAACAAAACAAATGATTTGCCCCAGTTTTTTTTCCTCGAAAGTAAATTCAAAGGAATAAACAAATATCCCGAAAAAACTTGCAAACACCATTTACCTAACCAAATTTTTAACCAATTGTAATGCATATTATCTTTTCGTTATTTTATTTATGTTATGAATGTATTGTTATGGAAATGTAATGGATGTATCCATCATTCACCATCATTGAAATTGATTCTGTGTTGTCACTGGGAAAAACAACAGCTCGTAGCATAAATCGATTTACAAAAACCGTTCAATCCACCACACGAATCCATATTATTTTATCAAAAACAAAAAAAAAGATTCCGTACTATTTTACGTTTGGGAATAATTCAAATTGCAATTTAACAACACACCGAATAGTAATAAATGTATTTAAATGCGATATGTGGTTTTTTTTCTTCTTCCATATTCACAGTGTCACCTGAATCGATAGTCATCCCGATTGTGTCGTGTATTTTTGGCTTCCCATTGTTGGCTCTGTTGGTGATATGCTGTTTGCGTCATCGCGCTAAAATGGCACGCGAACGGGATCGTCGTCGTAACTATGATTTACAGGACCATGCTGTCTCGCTTGTGAGATTTAGTCCTATCCATAGGCTCAGTAAGGATGAAGCGCTAATTGGAATTTTCTTTCTTTGATTTCGTTGTGTTTTTTTTTTCATCTCTATTTCTTATTTGATTGCAATTTTTCTAACTATTCATATATTTTTTTGCTCAATCGCTTTGCTAGCATGAATACGAGTGCTTTTAATTGCTTTCGTTGTGTTTGTTTTCTCTTTTTTATTCTATTTATCTTTGCTTTTACTTCGATCAAAATTCACAAATATATGTAAATAGAATGTGATGTAGTGAAAATGTAGAGATATAATTTACTTTTAAATTTACAAAATGTACGTTGGAATGATGAAAAAGTGGGTTTGTTTATCGTTAAAATGCATGAATCCATGTATGGAAAAAAACTAAATAATATTAAATGGAAGATATTTGTATCATTTACACAGCTAACCGTACCACGAGAGCTGTCAGTTTACGTTCTGAACGAAGCCTCAGCAGAGGATTTCCCTCGTTAGATTTGGATACAGTGTTGGAGGAACGCAGCGATCAGGAACAGACACAGGTACATTCTTATTAATAAAAATGATTATGTAAAATGATTTAAAAACATTTTTTTTTATTTCACAGACTGATTTAATGACGCCCGAATCACCGTCAGACCCACATTATAGAGCTTGTGAATCTAGTAGTAGCTAACAAATAGTTAATACAACCGCTTCATCGTCGTTTTCCATCAGTTATACCATAAAAGTAAATGGCATCGATGATCCAAAGTCGATAAATAAAAATTTGCCTTTAGTATCAACCACACGCTTAACCAATGAAATTCAAGAAAAAACAACGGCCCATTCATTTAATTCTATATCGAAACGACGAAATCGCACCACAAACGGCGTTGCCATAATTCAACGGTCGAAAAGCTTTGATAACGTTAAAAACGGCATTAGACAGCGTAAAATCCTACATAAAAGTAAAACACTTAGCAGTATATCACATTGTCCGAAGAAAAAACGATGCATTGAAAATGGCAGTAGCGATTGCTTAAATGAACGACATCGCGATAGTAAACGACGTCGATTATTTCAATCGCACATTGATCAATCACCATTATGGACAACATTAACACATGCACGAACAATAAGCGATTTCACAGCAGTTGATTCGATTTTAAATTAATTTTATTAATTCCATGTCAGTTCTATGTGTGAGCGTTCATCATTTAAAATTTAACTTGGACTGTGCTTTAAACATTTCATTGTCATGCTTTCGCTTCTCGGAATCCACTTCAATTGAACCAAGTTAAATTATGTCAGACGAATTTTAAATTACCTGTACATACACAAAAATAAATAACAAAATATTTGAAATGACACGGCTAATAAATGTAAATTTAATGTACACGACATTTATCCTGTAAATGCATTTTATTATTCAACTATTGCACAGTGTTTGACACAATTTCAGTAACGTAAGTAACATTTTTGTATGGTAAGTTTACTAATAATGTCCACAATATATATTTAAATATTTGCTAGAATATTTGTGAAAAATCTATGAAATATTTATGCTCAATTGAAAAATATTTACGATGAAAATCAAAGATTTTCAGTCTAATTGTAGTTGTTGGATGTACATCCCTTTTTCTGAATACCACTCATTTCAATCGATGCAGTGCACCGTTTCTGATCAATTATGTGCAAACTTTAAAAAACCTTAAACTCTTTTGGACATGGAATCCGAAAATTGCCCGAGAAAGGAGGAAAAGTAGTGGCTAGCGATGGACAATACTTTGAATGATGTATTCATTCACTTGATCATTAAATAAATACATATTTTGAAGAAAAAAACCGCAGATTTCAAGTTGTAAAATGTTTTGACTCTTTTTAAGTTTTATTATCAAAAAATACATATGTATCATTTTTATTGTAGTTTACCTGTGCTGGCCTTCAATTGGTCGGCGACGGCGATCAAGTTCTAGAAAAAAGAAACAAAATGTATTTTAATTTTTAATTTATCAGTGAAAGTTTTGCTTCTAGTAAAAATTATTTACATTTCCGAGCATGACCATGTCTTTTCCGAGATCTGCCAACGCCTTAAAAAGGAGTAATTTTTGTTGTTGAAAATTGGCAAATTTATTCATTCAAAAATAAGTTACCTGAAAGCATGGTTGTAAACCCAATGGAGCTTGTGTAGCAGAAGGAGATTGACGGTAATAGTTTTGTGACGAGGGATGACCAGGTTGAACTGGATAGTCCAACCAATTAGGATGCCAATTTCGAGACGAGGTACCGTAATAACCAGACCAATCTTCATACCGAGAATGATAGCGGTTCTGATCACGCGAGTAGCGATCATACGAAGGACTTCTACGACGCCATGGAGAGCGAGAACGAGATTGACCTTTGAATGGAGAACGAGAACCAGATAGATCTTTCAATGGGGAGCGAGAACGGCGACTCTCGAGAGTGAGGTCAATGTTAGAATCGGTTTTGAGGCTGTTATCGACTACCAATTTATCAGAATTTTCGACATCGGCTGACTTCAGTCGTGATCCCTGTAATAAAAAGGGAAAATTTAAAAAAATTAACAAAATTGTTTGGAAATTTAACTAACATGTACATTTATTTCGATGATTTTGGCAGTTTGTTTTCGTTGTGAATGCTTGTTCACATTGTTCACATGAATACTTGTTTACCATTATGTGCAGAGTAGCATTGTGACGTGCCATGTTTTTCTTATACAACGTTTCTCCACATATTTTACATTTTGCTTTGGCTATTATATAACAAAAACAAAGAAAGCAGAAAATAGAACTACTTAAATTGGATGATAAAACTCTCCGAATTTAATTACCTTTCTTCTTGGTATCGTTTTCGCTATCAACTTTTGCCGTTCGATCGCCTTTCTTCTTGGTCTTGTCATCAACTTCACTTTCACTATCAGAATCTTCATTATTCTTGTCCTTTTTCGCTCGTAATGCGAATTCTGCTTTTAGCTTGTTTATTTCAGCCAATCCCTTCGCTCTGGATTTTACCATTTTCCTACGAGTATTTGAAAAGGTGAAAGAATTACATTAGTGGCAGTCAAGTGCATTTCAAATGGATATAACAATGAAGTAGTTTGTAAACGTTTTGACAGTTGTATATAACATAATAAAAAAAACTAAAATCGCAGCAGATTCTATTCAAAATTTGTTTTTGTGATAGAAATGAACGCAAAACTTTGAAAACCAAAAATTCACGCTGTTCAGAAATGTTTTTTTTTAATAAATGTTTAATGTTGCTCTCACGCTCAATAATTTTGACACACTTGTTTTGACTTTAAAACACGATTTAATGTAGTAACATGAAAAAGAATCGCGGAAGAATGTGTATTAAGATCCTTTTTTTCTTGGAAAAAAAATGTGCGGACAAAAATTACAATGTTTGTTACAATTGTGTGGCGTCTATAATTTGTGTGAACGTGTTGACAGTTGTATATTTACGTTTTAGTACTAAATTTCATATGTCAACGTTTATGCAAATGTCAATGAATATTAAAATGAAATGCTTATTTTGACCGGTGTGACTGTGCCAATTTTTTATTTAAAAATCAATTATTAGTGTTATCAATTCTATTCTAAATGAGCATATTTCTAATGAGTGGTATGGTACGTTATTTATTTTATTTTAACGAACTAGAAATTATATACGGAAAAATCTCTAGGAACAGGAACTATTTCCAAAAAAATGCTTCAGATTTTATTGCGACAGGACTTATTGTGCCTACCCCGATTACCCCCCCTGGCGAACAGTTACCCCTTAAAAAATTTCAAAGAATTCTTTCAATTTGCTGGGGATTTACACAATCTATATAGCACTTAAAAACGATTAAATAAACACGCTTTGATTTAGGTGCACGACGAACTCAGGACGATCGAATTGAGTACTTAATCGAGTACAGAGACACTTGGTCAAACCGCGTGGTTTCATCTGTAGACGCAATTCAAAACTGGCTGAATTTGCTTCTAGAATTCTTGGAGCAGCACATTAAAATGGTTGGCGACAAAAAACGAGTTATTTTCGACAAAATCGAAGAAACACTAAATATCCCAGGCGAACCAATTCGCGTCACATGTAAGTTCATTCTAATATTGAATACATACATAATGTACATTTCGTCATGTACAAAATTATGTTTTAAAAAAATATTTGTTTATTTATTTTGACTAATCCACAACTGATGGATACTGGTGTTTTCAATGAAGATGATTAAGATGGGTCAGGCCCACCGAAAATGGCTGAGGCAAATATGAACTTGTTGGAACTTCGAAGGACTTAATCCCAATTGACGATTCGACAAACGATGTGGTTCCGATCGAAGCATCAATTGATCCACAACAAATGGTAACAGTCGAAACAGACAACGAATGCGCTGCTACATCGAACGATTCGATACAAACTGATGATTCCACAAGCGCTATGGTTTTGAGCCAAACACGAGTTAATCCACAGCTGATTAGTATCCACTAGTGTTCTCAATGAACATCATTTAGATGGTTCAAGCCCACCAGAAATGGCCGAGGCAAATAATGAACGTACTGTTTCATCTAATAATTTGATGCAAAGTAATAGTTCAACATGTGCTATGGATCCGATCGAAGCATCAATTGATCTACAACAAATGGAAACGGCAACGGCCGCTGCAAACAACGAACGCGCTGTTACATCGAACGATTCGATCCAAATTGATGATTCCACAAGCGCTATTGTTTTAGACAAAGCATCGGTTAATCCACAACTGATGGATACTGGTTAGGGTGGATGAATTTTTCTCGATTTGGCTCTACAGCCCAGACTAGTTGTATAAGCATGAGCTGATTCCAAAACAGCCATTTTTTGATGTGGTTATGTGTCATATAGGGTGGCGACTTGAACGAGAGTGAAGACAACTTTTTCAAAAAAATCGAAAATAATGTGATTTTTAGTAATAACAATTTTGGTTTATTTTTTACATTTCTACGCTCAAATTGATCTTATTTCATCAATTAAGACCATTTTAGTCTTTATAAACCTTCAAATGCCCAAATTATACAGATTTACTAATCCAGGTAACATCTTTTAAAAATCGTTAAAAACCAGAAAATTTAAAGAATTTCAATAGTCAAAAAATTCGAGTAACGACCATAGCAACGGATATCATAGCTTGATAGGACTGTGTCCACAGATTACTGAGCCATGCTGATTACTGTGCGGGGGTCAGTTGCAGAGTTTTCCTTCGTTCTGGGGTCTGCACGTCCAAGTTTTTTTTATTTAAAAAACGGCATTTACCGGTTGAAAGAAAATTGTCAATATTAAATCAAATTATTATTGTTGTTGAACATACTGTATCAGTTAATCAAATGAAAAAATGAAAAGTTTGTTCTAGAGGAATCCTCTATTTTCATTGGAATGACTCAAAATCTACCTAGATCATATATTTGGAGAAATTCCTGAAGATTTGCAACGTTTTGTGATGATTTGAAATCTAAAAGAGGTTTTCTGATAGTGTTTCAATTATTGTTTGTTGCAATTAATTAAAATTCAAAGACAGTTCAATGCTAT
>NW_022198962.1:239056-385642 GCF_009176525.2 Contarinia nasturtii
TTATATATAATCGAAGGAATTCCTTAGTTAACTTATGGTTGACACATAGATGACAAAATACTTTTTTATTTTTATATCAATTCACAATTTCGTCAAGATTTTTTTTATTCGGATTAGATTAGGTTGCCTACATGATTTACAATTGAGTGTCCGAGAATGAATGTGAGTCTTCTCGTGAGAGTTTATTGGAATGTAACACCGCCATACAAAAAATGCTGACAGTCATCTGACTTTACAGGGTGATTGGGATTGCAAGGAGTAGGCTGGTATTGTTTTTGAGCGATATTCGTTCATCGGTGTATCCATGATGTACCCATAGGGGGTATGGTATGCGAAAATTTTGTTTAACTAGATAAATCTTTTCCCAGAGACGTAAATCAAAGTTTTGAAATGTGTAAAGGGGTTTTTTTGGTACGAGAAAACCGAATCTGATGTTATCTTAACACTATTGACAGCGCGCTGTGAATAGCGTGCTATCGCATCAGTGTGCAGTACGTTAACGCACCAGACGAAACTCTACGGTAAGGCTCTATGTACATGTACACAAGTTGTGTAACACAACCTATCTCACACGGTGAACTGTCAAACAGAGTTGGTAAACTCACCTATAGATGGCGCGCACTACAAGTGAGCAAGCAGCTCATATCAAGTGCGCGCCCCTAAACATATGATTTTGACAGGTTCACGCACTTTGAATTGTCAGAACATTATTCACATCGAAAATTCGCTTTAGTCAACATCTCAATAACTTTTCATTACTAAATTAAATTTGAATTTTATTAAAATCTTAAAATAATCGATTATTTTAAAATATTTACTTCATAAAAAATGGAACATTTGTTTGTTGTTGTTAGTTTAAAAAACACAAACAAAAAAATTGCCATTCCGCTCACAAACGTGGTTGGTTTTCGTTTGTCTGAGGGAATCAATCATGGTTTGTGCCGTTACAAAATTTACAATATTTATGAAGACAACAATTTCTACGAAGCTAGAATACACAAATTTTTCGGTAAGTTAAAAACACACACAGAAAAAACATAAATAAAGCAATATGTTATTCAAATTTAGACTCGTTGTTTGAAGCGCAATCGTATATAAACGAAAATTACACTGAAAATTTGGACCAAACGCAAAACACTTGTGAAAACCTGTTAAACGAAACACCCCCGGTGTCACCAAATTTTGGTGGTGAAATGAGTGAAACAGAATTCATTGATGTGAGTTAAATCTTTACAGTACATATCTTGAATATGATATTTACTTAATTTTTTTCACAAATAGAATACCGAACACTCTGACGAAGAAATGCAAACAGATATAATTTGCGTCTCACCCACTGCTGATTTCGAAAAGCATCGACCAAAAAGTAACTGGGATTCATTGTCTGGAAGTCGCTCATTTAAAACATTGGTACAAATTCAAATCTTGCCTTGTTAGTGCACAATACAATTCGAAAATTGAAAATATTTGTGTTTTTCAGCAAGATTCATCACGCTACTATTCGCTAAAAAACGGCAGACGATGTCATCTTAAGACGGACACAATCAATATGTTGAAATATTACAATAAGTCGGATAGTTATCGAAACAACGAAGACATGGACTGTGATTTCGTTCATCTATTACTTGTTTCATTTGTGCATATCAATGATCTCAAAAATATGAAAATTGAAGGAGATGTATTGAATCTCATCAAAGGTATTTCAAATTTACTTTTTGATTGGTCTGAATTTGAATAGACATTTCTAACCCCAAATATTTTTATTTCGTTTAAAGACTTCTTTGATGTTCGTGTTGACGGTGATGAACAGCGACAACAAAAATTTGATCTCTATGTACGAAAAAAATGCGATGAATTGAACTGATGTTTATCTGAAGTTTACTCAAAAATAATACACCACAAAATATTCATTTAAAAAAACCAAAAATAAAATCATTATAGAGTCTAAAATAGTAAGAAGTATTTTTTTTTATTCCCGCATATAATTTTCTGAGCAGTACATTGGAAATCATAGTAGCCTTGAACGCTTATACGTTGTCACAACAATATTTCATACACAGCTCTTTCTCCAATCAGTTTGACGTTTATGCGGCGCATGCTTAGCTCGCAATAGATCAGTTTTACAATTTTCAGTGTAGAATATTTACAAATGTTTTACAGTCAAAATGCGTTCAACTAGACAAACAAAAAGAAATCGAAACAATACAGAAAATCAAATTGGTAAAGAGAACGACAAAAATAAAAAAGTGCCTAAAGGGAGATCAAGAAAAAAAGGAAATCAAAATTCAACAAATGAATCGAACATTTTTGAATTCGACAATGAATTGGACACAATGTTTTTGGCGACGCTTCCAAATTCCAACAAATCGTCGCAAAAATCTTCAGTGGTTAGTGAGAATTCTAAGAATTCACAAATTGATGCAATGGCCGATATATCGACAAAAAGTACCGGATCACATGAAGCAACATCAACAAATATAGTTGAAGAAATTGAAATTGACAACGATTTTGATGAAAATGTTTTTGATGAAAATGATTTTGACGAAAATGTTGATAAAGTAGCCCCATCAAAGAAAAAAACAAAGAAACAAGCATCAGATAAAGTACAAAAGCCGCGAAAAAAAAATCGTGAACAACAAATAACGCTTGAAAAATTGCTACAAAAATTTGATCGAGATGAAACTGATTCAACCAAAGGCAAATGTTTGGTGGAAAATTGCCGAACAAAGGCAATCAATTGGCGGCCATACAATTTAAAAAGACATCTCAAACAAATGCATAACAAAGAATACGAAAAATTGTTCGTGGAAGAATCAAATGAGGAAAAGGCAGCTGAAATTGATTTGTTCAATACATTACAAGATGCAGTCGCAATGGTTACTTTAGATGGATTGCCATTCTTAGCGCTAGAATCACCTGGAGTAAAAGGTTTCGTCTCGGCTCGTTTGAATGCTCTTAGCAAATTTGGTTATAATATAACAATCAATCGAAAAAATATTCTTGTGGAGATTGAAAAGGTTTGCCATATCATTAAAAATCGAATCAAAGCAGAGATGGCCGGAAAATTCGTGTGCATATATTTTGATATTTGTACAAAAGGAACATTGTCGGTTCTTGGTGTCAACGCATCATATGACGTCGATGATGAAACAGTTTGTCGATCGCTTGGTATTTACCAAATTAATGTACGGCATAACGCAGTCAATTTGGCGGACATGATTTACGATATTTTAAGAGAATATGATTTGTCATTGAAAAACGTCTTTGCAATGGTTTCTGACAACGCAAAAAATGCAGTATGTACGGCCGACGTTTTGGACTTGGTGGCTAATTCCGGAATCAACGCGAATATTGAATTTCAAGATGATATGTTTTTGGAGAGTGATGAAGATGACATCATAGGGGAAGAAAATGAGCTTGAAATACGGAAAATTGTCAATAATGCGCATAAATTTGATCAATTAATCGATGATGCAGGCCAGGAAATTGTTCGCTCAAACGATAAAATTCTCCTTATCAATCACGTGAACTGTGGAACACACACACTACAATTGGGTGTAAATGATGGAATAAAGGATTCAAACGTTGAACCAATCCTGAACGAAGCAAAAGAAATATGTAATGACATGCGATCTCAAGTCGTTATGATTGAATATCGTAAATTGAATGGAAATAAAAAATTACCACCTATGGATATCGCAACGCGATGGAATTCGCGCTATATTATGGTAAAAAAATGCTTTTGATTTAAATTAACATAAGTGTTAATTCAAGTCTAATATATTTTCCATACTTTCCAATAGATTCGCGAACTATTCAAAATTAAACACGTTGTTGAAAGTTTGTCAATGAATAAAGAGTTTGGAGAAAAATTCAAAGTTAGCGAGAATTTTTGGGACAAATTATCTGAAGTGATCGATGTTCTTGAGATTCCATACAAAGCAACAATCGAATCTCAAAAGGTTGGCTATTCATTATCTGATTTTTACATTAGCTGGTTACGCATTCAAAAGGGGTTAACGCGTGTTCAGAAACCAGACTCGTATTTTGACTTGGCAACAAAATTGATGAGCAAGCTGGATGAGCGTGCGCCGTCTCTATTCGCTACACCATTGATGCTCTGTGCAATCTATTTGGATCCCCGGATCAATTTCAAATTGAGTAAAGCACAAAAAAGAGACGCAGCAATGGCTTTGATAAAAATGTATGAAAGATTTACCGAGCTCAACTCAGCAAACAACAAAAGTATTATAAACGATACATTAGATGAAATACAGGCAGAGTACTGCAATCAAATCGGTGAACAGCGTGATAGCAACACAAGTGCACTTTTAACATCGCTCACAAATTTTGAAACTGAAAAATTTGACATTCGAGCACCAGTAAAAACATTCTGGATAGAAAATGGACATAAATATCCACTTATTCATCTCTTGGCGCGTACGATACATTCAGTAGGAGCCAATCAATGTATCACAGAATCTTCGTTCTCCGCATTCTCTTATTTACGAAGTGCACGGCGTCGAGCTATGGATCCCAAAAATTTATCAAATTGCTTGATGATTAGACTGAATAAAAGCATTTTTGAACAATACCGCAAAGATCAAGTACAACGTATTATGAATTCATAAATCAAACTTTTTAATATTGTTTCACTTTATTATAAATTCTTACTTTTAGTTCCAGTGAAGGCAAAATTCATTCAATTTATTTGTTAAAAATAAACTCATTTTAATTTGTTCACAAAAATTCGTTTATTTCATTTTTTGATGAGATCATTAAAGAGATCATTTGAATATTTATATTCAACGTTTATATTTTTTTTCCCCATTTCCCTCAAGCATCTTTGGTTGATGCATACCGAACACCCAATCACTTGATGTACAAACAACGCCGTCCTCTTCCCAATCCTAAAAATAAAAATGTTAAAGAAAATCAATTCATCTGGAAACATATTGAGGCTTAAAATAAGTAGCTAAACGTTTTTCTATGGAAATTACTTCATTTAAATTTTCAGTTGATGTTGCAGGAGACAATGGAGGTGTATCAATAAACTCTGGCTCTGTCATTGGTATTGGTTGTTCAATTAAACGTTGATGATTGTAAATAGCTGGTTCGATCCGACGGCGACGTTTTGCGTAGTTTTGAGCATCGGCAAACGTATCTAAATGTTTATAAAATATGTGATCACTTAATAAATAAATAATAAGTTTAGTGAAATAACTTACCAAATGCTTTAAGTAACTTGGCATAATAGCATCTGTCGTGATCAAACAAAAAAAACTTCGAAACTGGAAGATGGAAATTCGGCTGAACGTCGAAATTATTCGACCAAAATATGAGATGTGTTTGATTGCGATTTACACTGTAGTTTAATGTTTTGCTCATGCTCAATTTGTAAATAAATTTTGCAGGAATCACAATGATTTTTTGAGATTCTAACAAATACGTAACGACCAATATATTATCCATGTTCAAAATGAACAAATTAAAAAAAAAAAACGAAAAAAAAATTATTGTGATGTTGACTAGAGCAAATTTTTGATGTGAATAATGTTCTGACAATTCAAAGTGCGTGAACCTGTCAAAATCATATGTTTGGGGGCGCGCACTTGAAATGAGCTGCTTGCTCACTTGTAGTGCGCGCCATCTATAGGTGAGTTTACCAACTCTGCTGTCAAACATAAAACGTTTTGATCACAAATCTGTTTATCTGGTTTATTTTAAGTTAAGAATTTTAACAAAGCAGAAAAAAATATTTCGTTTATTAAGATAAATATGTTTTATAAAATCATATTCTTTCAGATTATTAATAATGATTCATTTCGTTCTTTTTCTATATTTATACATATAAATCTTCTAACGAAATATATATTTCGACTGACTAAAACATGAACATAAGTGTGCTATTGTACTGCTAGTTTTATATGTTTTTAATTTTATATTGAAAAGTATAAAAGTTTTCTGTACGAATCGTTTTTGTAATAATTTTGTTGAACGTAAAATGTTTTGAAGAGAGAAATTGAATTCGATTTTGAAATTGTAGTAGCACTCTAAAACTACTTCAAATTGCGAAGTTCCTTTATAGCCGATTCAAGTTCGTTGTTGAATTGTGTGCTTCGTTCATAATTGTCGCCTGATCGGATAAAAAATAGTTCTAAAAAAATTAAAATATGTTTGAATGTTACTATACTATTTTAAATTGTCTTTGACAATGGTAACAGAATATAAAAATACCATTGATGAATGCCAATAAGTCTGGATTGAAATAGAGCGTGTCAATGAAATAGACCTAAAAATCCAAGAAGATAGCGATCCTTCGCAAAATCAAATTTTTGTCATAAAGGGGCCCAATAAAAATTCCGAAAAATGCACACAGTGAATTATAAAAAAAAACCTATTTTAATGTATTTTTGCACGCTGATTCCAAAAATGGCCTTATTTTTGCGTTTTGAAGGCATTTTATGTGTCAAAAATTCAATTTTGTTCCAAAGTATGGTCATTTTTGACAAAAAAAATCACTTTTGACACACCAAATGACATCAAATGACATTAAATCGCAAAAATAACGCCAGATTCGTTTCTCTCGGGCCAATAAATGCCAAAAGAAAGCGTTTGCAGTCAATTGAAATCCATTTTTTTGTCGATTTAAGTCAATATTTTCTAAAAAATCGTCATTTGGGAATTCAGCTCGCGGTAAACAGGAGCGAATTTTCCAGGATGGTCTCAGAACAAAAAGTACTTGTTTTGACAAGACAAATCGATACCAAGATGTCGCATTTTGAATTTTCAACATTTCATGAATCGATCCGGCCTATTCACCATCCACCGTATTCTCCAGATCTGGCCCCCAGCGACTATTTCCTGTTTCCAAACACCAAGAGATATCTCAAGGGAAAGCAGTACAAGACCGAAGAAGAGACTTCAACCGATATTTTCAACGTATGGGAGGACAAGAGTGCCGAGTGGTTTGAGGGGGGAATTAAAGCATTGAAGCATCGTTATGAAAGTGTCATTCGTGTACATGGAGACTACTTTGAATAATGAATATACTCATTTGAAAATACAACGTGTCTTGCTATATCAGGCTTAAAACTATTGCCTCCCCCTGTATTAGTACGGCTGAGCAATGTCGGCGCCAAATTCTTCCTCTTCTGGAATTGTGTCCAACTGTGGCATGGCCAAAATCGAATTTCGACGCTGAATCGGGAGAGCGGCTCTTTGACTGTTCAAATTAATGTCATCAAGTGACATTGACCGCGGACGACCAGTTAAATAAAACGGAAGATTTGGCAATCGACGAAATGGGCCGAAATCATTTTGCAAACCAGTACCTGTATCGTTGCTTGTCGGTATTTCATCAGAATCATTTGTGTTGTCGGCTTTGTTGTTAGCTTCGTAAAGGTCCATTTTCCAAGGCGGCGATTACAATCGTGTACGATTTCAAATCGTTGGCCAAAATCGTTAACGATTGAGATCAATGGTTTTTTTGACGCCAAAATCGTGAACGATTTATTATTTGTGGTTTTTTTGACGCCCGATTTGAAAAAAAATCGTGGACGATTGCAATCGTCGCCTTGGAAAATGCACCTTAAGAAAAATCGAAAAATTCATCCAAATTAAGATGATCGTCTTCGGATGCAAGTTCAACCATTGTACCAATTGCGTTCATTTCGTTGGAAGTACAAATGTCATTTGCAAGCACGTTTTGTTTGATGTTCGCTAATTCGTAGAATCCGTCAGTGAAAAATTCATCCAAATATAGATCCTCATCAATAAATGGTGCTGAGGCGTTCGTTTCAACCGTTTAAATAGCATCAATGGTTTCATTATTACAACCAAAATCGCTTGGTGCAACACCTTCAACTTCAACGTTGTCGGCTTCGAAAAATTCATATTTTGCTTTTTGCAAACGTTTAGTTTTTATATGTAGCTAGTTTTAACTTATTTTGTTTTAACTTTGTAATCTGATCACAGCGTCAATTTCGCTTTGCTACCATGACAGACTACAGCAAAGCTATAAATAAGAGCGATTTATAAACACGTCTGCTTTAATTGAAATTCACTTTAAAACGCTATTTATAATAATAAACGCTGTTTCTCTCTATTTTTCACTAATTCTGCTAGTATTTCTACTAGCTTGTTCTAGTACTGCTATTTTTTGCTAATTTTTCTAGTACGTCAAAAATATTGCATACGTCAGATTGACTGCATGATCGAATAACCGAAATGTGTTTACGTAAAAGTTTCAAGTTGACACTTTCAACGTGTATATTTGAAGCAGGCACTAGCGTATACGTTTTCAGTAAGGAATCTGTCATCAAATCTACATTTCCGATCGCAATTCGTAAATTGTAATTAATACAGATGGAACGTGCTTGGTTACGTGTCATTGAATATATTTTTATTTAAAAATGGGAAAAAGCGTATTTAACTACATATTTTGATAAATTTTAGTTCAAATCTATTCAATTCGTTTGTTTTGTGAATTTTATTTTAATTAATTATTTCAATAAATTCAAGAATAAATGCTTACTAAAGTATATACATGTACAGTGCTAATTCTGCTATTTATTGCTAATTTCGCTATTTTCTTCATGTAAGTTTCCCTATTTTTTTGCTAATGTGCTAATTCTAATTCGCATGGATATCCCCTAGGGGACTGAGAGTAAAAACAGCACGTCGTATCTCATCTCTTGTTTTCACTTCGTATGTTCGCTGGTATAGTGTGTTACCGTCAAGGGGAAAAGTACTAGATACATTTAATACCAGTAATACGATCTGGTACAATAAAAATACCGAAAAATACCATATAATACACTTTAGTACTACACATTTTTTAGAGCATTTACAAGCGATCTGATATTCATCTGTGTGAAAGAAAAATAATTTGAAAACAATATTTTTTGTATCACTCTTGCTTACAATTTGAATATTACAAAATATTAATTGAACAAAATAACTGAATCAATAACATAAAAATATGCCAACGCACAAGATTTTATATATATTTCTTCAACATAAAAATTGTTAATTTTGACATGTAAAAATCTAACCCAACTTCGGTCCAATATATTTTTTCATCTTCTGATTTGTGTAGAGATTTTGTTTAAATATGAAATTGTGTCAACTTCTTAGAACACCTTTCAAAAATGTAAAAATATTTAACAAAATCAACAAAGATGTGTGCATTAAATTTTAATTATTTTGGTTTGTACGTGTCTCGTTTCTCTCAGTCAGTGCTTTAAAAATTCCTCATTACTAAATCGTATTACTTGGTATTTTTCGGTCTTTTTATTGTACTAGATCGTATTACTGGTATTAGACGTATTTAGTACTTTCCCCCTTGGTTACCGTTGATGCCGTTGTATTTTACGAGAAAGTGAAACAGCAGAGGCAATTGCGTCAACGGCAGCACATACGAAGCGAAAGGGGAATATGTATCGTACATCCGTTTCGTATGCGTTAGCCGTACGAGTTCAGTATTACTCACCTCTCAGTCATATGCTGAGCAGCAGCAAAATTAGAAAGAAAATTAATTTCCATTGAAAAGAATTTAAAAGTTATTTTTTGTTACTTTTTAAATTATTTTTCTGTACTTTTTAGACTTTTTAAATGGATTTTTGTTATTGTGAATATACGAGTGCCATCTGTTAGATGCAAGACAACACATTTGGGACGGATTAGTTTGATTTAATTCAATCATGGAGCATGTCAGTGTTTTCGGTAACAAAATTTATATGGGAATTCCTATAATAGACCACGCGTAAATGCATTTCTCGAGGTGAATCAAGGTATGCAGTTTTTTTTAACAATTCATTCGCATGCAAAAACAGTTGGCATTGTTCGAAATTCAATGAATAAATAATAATGATTTTTTTCAAAACAAATTGTAGATTCAAAATTCATGAATGACGTCGTCGAAGGAATGTTTTCTTTTAAGACGAATGGTGATGGAAAAAAATTGATGACATTCGGGGCCACAGCAATTAAACGGTTTTCGATTGTATTTGTCTTTTGGTACATAAATCCATGGATAATTCGTGCCTGTCTGGTAGTAAGTCTGAGTAATGGTGTCATTGCATTTCCCTTGACCAAAACTATCTTCATTGAAAATGGACGTATTGTTGGCCCCCCCTATCCAGCCTGGCAAATTTTTGCGATTGCCTTGAAACCTTTTTAGGGATTTAGTGACTAATTTGTAATAATTTGTGACACCATTATTTCGGCCCATGGAGACGTTCACAAAAGTAAGTTTAATTTGATTTAGTTTACTCAAAGGATCGAGTACTATCTGTCAAAATATTTCCCCTATGCCAAGCGAAATTAATTCGATATACGGCGCTGATGTAAATGTCACTCTGTCATTTCACAATAATACTTTTTTGGCTTGACAATATATAAGCTCTTCATTTAAAATGCATACACATTCATAATTATTGAATCGTTGAAAAAAACATGTCATAAAATATTTTTTTAACATTTTTCATTAAAAAATTTGTTAAAATTTTTTTTTTATAAAAAAATTAATTTGTTTATAAATTACAATAATTTCAACAAAAAATGTTTCATCGATTAAATAAGAATCCAATGTAAATAGTAATGACAATGCGACACCTACCGTAAAAATGCAAGAAGAAACTTAGTTGGTCTCCATTGTAGCATTTTGGTCCGCCATGACAGCATCTTCGTTTTACTTGACCAATCACAGAGAAGCGGAGAAGCTGTTATGGCGGACCAAAATGTTACAATTCCAAATAGTTTCCTTTTCTATTTTAACGGTAGGTATTGGTATTACTTTTTACATTAGATTCTTGTTCAATCTATGAAAAAAAAAAATTGAAATTATTGTTATTTTTAAACAAATAAATTTAAAATATAGAGAATTTTTATGATAAACGTAAGAAGAATATTTTATGATATGTTTCTTTTTTTTACTCGACCGTTCAAAAATTATGCATGTTGAATGAAGAGCTTATATATTGTCAAGCCAAAAAATGTATCATTGTGGAATGACATAGAGTGACATTTACATCAGCGCCGTATATCGGATTAATTTCGCTTAGCAAAGGGGGAAACGTCGTACTCGCTCCTTTCATTCATCCCTTTTTTCCATTTTCCTATCGCTTGTAATGCAAATACGCGTTCAACGCGTATTGATAAATTATGAAAAAGTAGTCATTTTTCTATTTATTTTTTTCTTTGCTAATCTAAACCAATATCCAACACTTTTTGATTGACATTTTTCTATGTTTTTCAGTTAATGAAGACCACCTGCAGCTATTACATGATTTTGAAAACTTTGAATGACAAATAATTCAGAAAATTGCTTCTGTTCAGATCAGCGCCGTTGCACCTAATTTCAAATTGCACCAAATATTTTAAGTTCCAGAAATGAAGAACCTTTTTTTGTTATCAACTTTTGCGAAAGTGACTACAATAGAAGAAATTACAAAATACCAAATACACTTCATACGGATGCATGTATCTTTCATATTAATTAAAAAAAACTTATATCGATCAATACTTTTGTCCTGTATTCGGCTTGATCATTAAAAAAAGTTGGTGTAAAATAAAGGCATACGTTGTTCGATATCCATTCCAACAATCGCTTGACATCCTTGTCCAAAAAGTGACTGACGTTTGACTGCAAAACGGAAAAAAGGTTTCTTTGAGGCAAGAATTATGATGTGTCTTCTTGATTGTCCGATGTACATGGTTTTTACAATACAATGAACATTAAATTTGAATCGGCGTCTGTTGTAAATTCAATCGATTTCGTCAACAAAAATGGTAAATGAACTCATTAAACTAATAGAAATATGCATGAACGAGAGCTATATTCAATTCAATGGAAAATATTATCGACAAGAATCAGGTTTTAGCATGGGATCTGCTGTGAGTCCATTTATTGCCAATATTTTCATGTCACACTTCGAAACAACTATGAAAAATTCAAAAGATTTTCCACGCTTTTGGCTAAGATATGTCAACGACGTATTCATAATAATTAAAAAACATGCTTTGAGAAATTTTCTACATCGCTTAAACCACACCATATATACAACAATGAAATTCACCAGTGAAGAAGAGATAAAGGGAAAACTCAATTTTTTGGATGTGACTGTAATAAGAAACGAGGGCTTTTTGGAATTTGATATTTATCGCAAACCAACAACCTCCATGAGATATCTGACTCATTTCACTCTTTCGAACATAAAATTGCTGCTTTTCAGTCTAATTATGGTTTTTGGTGTTACATTTATTGAATTTCATCTCCAAAAACAGACAGGTCAAATTTTCAAACAATGATGATCGGCAACATATTGATTTTAGTTTGAAAATGGTTCGAACAGAAAACTTTAAAAGCTCAATTTGTCATTAAAATGCCCTACGTGGACGATTGTACGCTCGAATTATCGTTCTATTTACTAATTCAAGACTTCAATATGTTTTCCATGTGCATCATTGGTGCAGTTGAGTTTTCGTTGGTTAAACCTATAAAGGTTATTATTTAACAATAAATATTTTAATACATCGATGGCTAGCATACTATTTTAAGATCTTCAAACGTTGATTTCATTCCGCATGCATTTGTTGAGTTCTACGATTCAGTTTTATTGTAGACAAGTAATAGGTAACATCATATTCGAAGTGATTGTGAATTACAAATCGATTACAATCAAATTTGGTTCAATTCAACGGAATTTTCTCGTCTATTTTTAATTTTACTTGAAATTCGCTTACCAGGGTAGGTATAAGTCGCAGTAGTAAAATCGTGATCCATAAAACGTGTGTATATGTATATCGATGTTTTTCATATACTAGTACCGTTGGATAAAGCACTACTTAAAATATTAATGCATTTATTTTAGTCGACAATGTTACACTGCACCGATTATTGCATAAATTCTTATTTAGTTTGACCATAGCAGCTTAAAAAACCTTTGTAATCAGTGCAAACGCATCGTCACTCGTCGAAACGAATTTAAATGTTGTGTTAACATTGAATATTACAGTTCAAAGTGAAAGTGATAATTTGTTTCAAAATATTGGCTAAATTAAAAACATTCACATTTTTCTATTAAATTGTTCCGAATTTTGGAATCCAAAATCAAATAAATTTCAAAATGAAATCCTTGAATTTTGCGCAAAATGTGATGACTTGGCATTGTATCCTACCTCCGGATGATTGTACAAGTGTTTGGAAAAAAAGAGCTTATATTGGCTTTTCTGTGACCATTATTGTTACTTTGATTACAATGTTGATTACGACACTTGCCTTCATTTTAAAGAATGGAACAATTAATTTCGAACAAACATTATTTGCGGCTTGTGTATTGATTGTCGCGTTTGGAGCGACGTATATTGGATTGGTAACATTTTTTATGCGGCATGAATTTTCCACAATTTTGATGAATTTGGCAACAATTTATGATGCAAGTAAGGCTACATTAAATGTTTCACAATTCTTATAAAATGTAACAGGAAGAAACTCACCTTTGTTTTTTTTTCACTTTGTATGTAGACGAAGATGATGATTCATTTCAATTTTTGGATCGGGTGAATAATAAATGTGAATGGATGTGGAATTTTTATTTCAAACGTGTGGTCACTATGGCCATGGCTTCTTTTCCTATTATCGGTACTGTTTCGACTCTACATTGTTTATATTTTCATGGCGAGCTGAACAGAAATTATTTATATGTACCATTTTATTGTGTGTGAGTAAAATGTATTCCCAATATTTTTGCATTCCGAATATTTTTAAGTCATCAATCTAATTCTCTCAGTTTACCGTGGAATCAAACAACACTACTTGGATACGGCGCAGAAATCTCTACAGATACGCTCTATGCTGGATCTTATTTTATTACAATGGGTGCCGTTATGTTGATGTTTATTTCGATGTGCTTTCATCATCAAGCATTTTATGAAATGTTTCGACATAAGCTGCGCAAATTGAATGATCCCGATGAAAATGGCAATCAAAAGAAGATACTCTGCATTCTTGTTGAATTTCAAATCACCGTTAGAGAGTCAGTAAATGCTCCAATTTCAATTTTAAGTTTACCAGATTCATAGCCAAGCGGAACTTATTGGACTTGTTTTGTCTTTTTAGGTGGTTTTTATATTCATCTAAGGTCTATACATTTATTATTATGATCAAACTAATTTACAGCATGATTTGCTTGGCGATTTGCATTTTCGATTTAGAGATGGTACCTAACTTCCGCTTTTTAAAAATAATTCATCAAATGCATTACATTCTTTTCTGTAATATTTTAGCAATTTGAAGATATCGATATTGGTGTCTTCATTTTCATCCTTGGGATACTGGTATTCACTTCAACTTTGTTTTCGTATTGCTGTTTTGGAAAATTGGCCTCCAGCGGCTATGAGAAAATGGCTGACTGTCTTTATAATGATTGCAATTGGATTGTACTGCCGAATGATCTTAAAAAGCAAATTCTCTTTATGATTCAAATGTCGCAAAAATCCATTTTCTACCATGGATTCGGAATCGTTAAGCTGAATTTGGAAACGTTTACCTATGTAAGTTTAACTTGATCTTGTATTTAAATAAACCCATTTATTCTTAATATTTTTCTTTTTATTTCAGTTTATCAACACAACCTTTAAATATTATATGATTTTCAAGAATTTGAAAGGTAAATAATTCAATGAATCAGGGTTATCAAATTGAAATACACTTATTGCACCTTTCAATAATTATTTATTATATCCAACAATTGAACTGAAACGTGAAGATCTTTTTCTTTTTTTTCACTTTTAAAAGTGACGACACTTTTTCTATTCTACAATCCTACTGACACGAAATTAATTCACACAATACAAAACGCACTTTAAAATAAAATTCAGTATTTTGAATTGTTTGAAATGTTTTCTCAACAAATTGAACCACATTTTTGATCACCAATTTGCATTAAATAAAGTATTACTTAATAAAGTTTAACTTAAGCAGAGGAATTTTTTTTACGGTGATGAAACCTCTGGAATTTTAATTTTTTAATGTGATAAAATTATAAAAAAATTCCCAGTGTAGAATGAAGAATAGGTCTATTCACTGGAAAAGGTGAGTGATCTTTTTTGTTACATTTTGAAAAGTAGTTATTTTTCATGTAGACTTGCCTGCATCATAGATTGTTGTTAAATTTCTTATAATAATAGAGAATTCACGTCGCACATAAAATGTAACCAACGCTGGGTATATTTTAGCCAAAGAAACGAAAAGTATACAACATGCAAATAAGGTTTTTTCGACATTATTTGTTCCATTCTTTAAAATGAATGCAACCGTTGCAATCGACGAAATAATCTGTGACAAAATTACAGCTGCAAAAAAGCCAATGTATGCCCATTTCTTCCAAACACTTGTGTAATTATCCGGAGCTGTCATCATTTGCTGTGCACTTGATATTGGTTTCATTATAAACTTAACTATTTAAATTTAAAAATGAAAAAGGCGAGTATTGAAAATCCGAAATAATGACAAATTGATTTTTGGCTGGTTACTAGAGATCTTCTCGAAAATGAAGTAAACTGTAACTGTTAAGAAATATGACTGATTGAATGCATTTCACAGCTCTCTCTTTTATACCAGTTTTCCATTGTACTGAGTCAGCTTTTCACACATGTTTCGATTATCAATATGCATTTGATCCACGTACATATTTTTAACAAACAAAATAGATTTATTTGTCATAATAAATCAAAAGAATAAATAATTAGATGACACCTTTGAATAAACGAAATGGGAAAAATGTTGTACTGCACATTTAAAGCGTTTTTATCATTTTGCTAGCCCAGAACGGCACAAAAAAGGGATAAAATCAATGATGAACTCATTGTTGTTTCATTTTTGCTACGACGGAATATTTTATTTTATTTTGTTTTATAAAAAGAAAAAGTATTGATTCTCTTGCCGAAAGAAATCTTTATTTCATGTTAGAGTCAAAGGACTAAGGACGTCAAACAATGGTTGGAAAAGATATCAAATAACAACATATGCCTTTTTTCAGATCAACTGAACCTGTGATAACACTATTGGCATTGATGATTCAGAATTTTTAATGATCTAGTCGAATACAGGACAAAAAATATTGATCGAAATCAGTGTGTTTCTCTGAAACAAAATGTATGAGGTGTAAAACATACAAACCACGATAACCTGCCATTAACACTCTCACTTTTCGGTTTCAGTCAGAAAACCTACCGTAAAAATTGCACAAATATTTCTACTACCTCAAACGAAAAGGTAAGCTCTATAAATTGTTAAAGTTGGCAAATTTTCAAACCTTTCTATAGTTTTACTGCCCAATTAGGAGCCATATATAGTACCGTTGAAGAAAAATTAATGCTCGATGAAAGTGGTAGGTCGGTTTTTTAGGTTAGGGGTAGTTTTTTTAAACTTCCAAAAACTTCGAAAGTTCTACTGCTGAAACCGAAAAGTAAAAGTGTTAATTGCAGATTATCGTGATTTGGTTTAAAAAAGTCGTGAAAGGAAAGTTAGAAGAAATTACATAACACCAAATACACCTCATCAAAAACACACACTAATATCGATCAATATTTTTGTCCTGTATTCGGCTTGATCATTAAAAATTCTGAATCATCAATGCCATTAGTGTCATCACATTTGGTTGGTGTAAAATCACAGCGGACGGCAGTTAATATCGCATTACATTTATTGTTTGCTTGCAACAAAATACTATATGAATTTGCCTTTGCATCTGAAAACAACAAAGATATAAGTTAAGTACAGTTCTATCGATTTGGTCTAAATAGAATTACTTTGGTAATTATAAAATTCTGTCAATCGGATAATTGTGTAAGAAACTGATGAAAAGCATGCAATGTGAAAAAAATGAAATGTATACAAGGACCGTTCAAAATCGGTTGACAGATACTTGAAGAAGGTTGCACGACATGCGGTTAGAAAAATATTAGAATAATCGACGCAGTCAACAAATTCGAATTGACTCACTTCCATTTTGACATTGGTTCGTTAGATGGACACACGCTGAGCCAAATTAAAGCTCGACGATTTGTTTCTAATGGCTTCATATTTTTTTGGAATCACACTTAAAATGTTAAAAATGATTGGAATAATTACTAAACGATGGAATTTTTAAAGTTATATATGTTGACACTATTCTGTTTGTAAGCAGCCCGCTCACAAAACTGTTTAGATAATATCTGTATCAAGTTTTACAGAGTTTCACTACGCTTTGAATTTTTATAGCTGTAAATTAGACCAAAAGATAACCTTGACTCAAATATGCCAAAAAAATCTTTCTTTCTTCAATTTCTTTAATCTTTTCTCAACAGGAAAATGTTAATTGTGAGAACTTCAGACACATGTAGAATGTAGATACCATTTTTCTATGTAATTGATCTCGTTGATATACAAAGTAGGGTGGGTCATTTGATCCATTTTCATGGATACAACCATACAAACACTTTGGAAGTTACAGATTTTCCCACAGCGGTGGTCTATCTGTTACCGAAAACACTGACGCGCTCCCTGATTGCATTAAATCGAACTAATCTGTCCCAAATGTGTTGTTTTGCATCTAACAGATGGCGCTCGCATATTTACAATAACAAAAATTTACTTAAAAAGTTTGAAAAGTACAGAAAAATAATTTAAAAAAGTAACAATAAATAAATTTTAAAACGTTTTTTAATGGAAATTAGTTTTTTTTTTGTAATTTTGTGAAATTCATTGTTTTCAATATTGAAAAATATTAATTTAGAAAAATAAAATGGTTAACATAACCTCACTTTTATGTCACAATGATAACAAGTTAATTGCTAAAAAAATCTACAAAGCACCAGAAAATATTTACAAAATAAATGTAAATATATTTTTAAATGTTAATTTAAGTGAACATTAATATCATTTTCATTTTTGTGGGATTGGAATTCAAAATATTCGGATAGACCATCCGACAACGCAATTTTTTCATATTTTTTTCGATTGTGACCATGTTCTAGGATCACTTCGACTTAAATGCTTGACGTTTGTATAGAGGTCCTCATTTGTGATATGGTCATGCTCTCACCTCCTACTGAGGTCAGCAAGCGATATGCTTACACTGAAAATGTTCAAATTAAGTGTAGGATGATTTTGTGAATTATACATATTATTTTCAATCATATATTTTGACCGCAGATTTATCAGAATGATTCCAGCCATTTTCAATGAAATAACTGTACCTCACTGAATCTAATTGTTCCATGATTATTTAGAATTCTCATTTTCAAAGCCCCAAGTCTAAGCTATAATATGCCGCATAGCTCATATCCCAGAAAATTCTTGTTTTCAAGATATGGCATTCGATAGTGCAAAAATGGCCATTTTTCCAAACAATCGCTGTGGCACCTATACTTGACATACCCAGGGCATATGCATTTTCGTTGGAATGGTCTTAAAGTAAGCTATCGAATAGTGCCAATTGCGACTTAAAAATTTCAAGTTGGGGTCAAAATCAAAATTTGACCGTCTGGCCGAACACATAACGGATATTTTCGCGAAAAAGACTCCATAGTTTTCTTTTGAGAATTTCATCGATTTATGCCCCAAGTCAAAGATGAAAAAGTGTATACACACACCACTGAAAATTTGCCGTCCCCATTATGAGCCATAATTTATGTCATTTGGAACCAAAAAAATAACCTAAAAGTCTATATTTTAATTGTAATTCAAAATTATTAAAATTCACGTGTGGAGATGTTTTGAATCTTTAATTTGGAAAAATACTCAAAATTACTGATATCAAATGAAAACCTCTGACGAGGTGAAGACCGAGTGACGAAACCAAAATGTGAAACACAAAATTTCTGTGAATAAAAACTTAATACATTTGTATATTCGGAACGTTGTATTGTGTCAACAGTCCATACTAGGGTGGTCCCGAATATACACAAATTCGAATTTTGATCGCAGCACACTCTATATGTGTTAGACTTGGTCCCACAAACATATGTGGAAAGTTTCAGCACTCTATTGTACCGGCAACACGTGCCTCAAACGCCTTGAAGATTTTCTGTCGACACAGATCGTCACACATTTCGAACAAATTTTTTTCGACAAAACTATATGATAAAAATGTGTATTGAGGGGTTTTTTGGCACGAGAAAACCGAATCTGGCATTAGTTTCGCGATACAAATAAGCTTTAACACACTTTTCATACAAAAATCTGAAAAAATCACTAAAAATGTGGATTTTGTATGGGAGCTATACCTGTATGATATCGTAATGGGCTGAGACTTTGCACAGGCTATTTTTTTCACAAAAAAATAACATTCTGAAAGATTCACGGAATTTCATATATTTTTGTCGAAAAAAATTTGTTCGAAATGTGTGACGATCTGTGTCGACAGAAAATCTTCAAGGCGTTTGAGGCACGTGTTGCCGGTACAGTAGAGTGCTGAAACTTTGCACATATGTTTGTGGGACCAAGTCTAACATATATAGAGTGTGCTGCGATCAAAATTCGAATTTGTGTATATTCGGGACCACCCTAGTCCATACTGACAGTAAAAAGAGCGGAATTTCGGCAACGTTTTGAATGATCAAATGTTTATTAAGCTTTTATTCACAGTACACAGAAAAATTATCTATCATTTATTTTCGTCACAAAATTGATATCAGAAATGTTGTGTTTCACATTTTGGTTTCTTCACTCGGACTTCACCTCGCCAGAGGTTTTTTATTTGATAAAGGCATTCGATATCCAAAAAGCTTGACGTCCTTGACGTTTGATTGTCAAATGGAAAAAAGGTTTCTTTGAGGCAAGAGGATCAATACTTTTTCTTTTTTCAACACCAAATAAAATAAAATATTCTGACATATATGTATGACATTGATTTTATCCTTTTTTGTGACGTTCTGTGCTAGCCAAATGATAAAAATGCTTTAAATGTGTAGTACACCATCTTTCAGATTTCTTTTACTCAAAGGTGCCATCTAATTATTTATTCTTTTGATTTATTATGACAAACAATCTATTTTGGTTGTACAAAATACGTGGATCAAATGCATATTGAGAATCGAAGCATGTGTGAAAAGCTGACTCAGTTCTTACAATTGAAAACTAGTATAAAAGGGAGACCTGTGAAATGCATTCAATCAGTCATATTTCTTAACAGTTACTGTTCAGACTTATTTTCGAAATCGATCTCTAGTAACCAGCCAAAAATCAAATTATCATTTTTTCCAATTTTTAATACGCGCCTTTTTCATTTTTCAATTTAAAAAGTTGAGTTTATAATGAAGCCAATACCAAGTCTACAGCAAATGATGACATGGCTTTGTCTCTTGCCTCCGGATAATTATACAAGTGTTTGGAAGAAACGGGCATACATTGGATTTTCTGTAGTTTTGATTTTGATGCAGATTATTACTATGATTGCATCGGTTGCCTTTATATTAAAAAATCGAATCAATAATTACGAAGAAACCTTATTTGCATATTGTTTAGTTTTCTATACGTTGGCCAAAATATACACCGCGTTGGTTGCATTTTATGTGCGACATGGAATATCTATTGTTGTGTCAAATTTAACGAAAATCTATGACACAGGCAAGTCTACATGAAAAATTACTACTTTTCAAGATGTAACAGAAAAGATCACTTACAAAAATCTACCTTATGTTTATTCCTAATTTAGACAAAGATGAAGATTCATTTCAATTTTTGGAACGAGCAAATGACAAATGTGAATGGTTATTGAAGTTTTATTTCACACGGGTGTTCTCAATTCAATGGTTTTTTCATCTTTTAACTGGTATTGGCTCATTGTTGTTTTGTATGTATTTGGATGGAGAGCTAAATAGAGATCATTTATATGAGCCATTTCATTTTGTGTGAGTAACTTTTGTCCAATTGTGCATTTTCAATATTTTTCAACTCACAAATGATCTTAAAATCTATTCGTATCATCGTCAGTCTACCCTGGAATCAAACGACACCACTTGGATATTGTGGTCAACTCTCCGTGACCCTTCTCTATTTTATTTCTTATTTCACTTTAAACGGTGCCTTTTTCTTGATATTTATTTCGATGTGTTTTCATCATGAAGCATTTTATGAAATGTTTCAACATAAGCTACGCAAATTAAATCATCCCGATGAGAATGGCAATAAGAAAAAGTTACTTTGCAAAATTATTCAGTTCCAAATTTCGATTAGAAAGTGAGTAAATGCTCCAAATTTCATTTTGTATTTTAGTAAAACTATAAACTAATTCGGATTTGTATTTTTATTTAGTTGGTTTTTATATTCGTCTGAGGTCTATGCATTTGTCATTATGATCGAACTAATTCATAATATGTTGGGAATGGCAATTATGGTTTTTGATGTGGAGATGGTAGCTAACTTCTACTCTTTCCAATCAATTCATTCAATTTATGTATTATATGTTGTTCGTATATTTCAGCAAGCAAAACATTTTAATATTGATGGTATTTTTTTCACCACGGGATTGTCCATTTGCATTGGGAATTTGTTTTTGTCTTGCTATTTTGGAAAATTAGCTTCCAATAGCTATGAGAAAATGGCAGATTGTCTTTATCATGATTGCAATTGGATTGAGTTACCTAATGATCTTAAAAAGTCCATTATTCTTATGATTCAAATGTCTCAAAAACCCATTTTCTACCATGGATTCGGTATCGTTGAGCTTAATTTGGAAACGTTCACTAAAGTAAGTTTAACTTGATTTAGTTTACTGACATTTCATTTATGCCGTGTAATATAAATAGGGCTGTAAATTTCACTCTTGCGGAAAAGTTTGACATTTCGAAGTATGGTTTATAATTTTTGTACAACAGTCAAATGTGTCAAACTTGTAGCTAAATGTACATTTAAAATTAATACAAGTGTGCGGCGCACATGGAATGTGTGAAAATTGCAGTTCTAAATATAAAGGCAGATTTCGCATTTTTTTTATTGCTTGTATTTTTATTAGTTCTACACACAGTGACAAATTATAAAAAATAGTCTTATTTCAGTTTATTTCGAGAAACATATTTTTTTCTTGGAATAAGATACTCCACAAATACAATTAACTTTTAAAAATTGTAATCTAAGCCAATATCCAACACTTTCTGATTGACATTTTTCAATTTTTTTTTGTTTCAGTTTATAAAGACCACCTGCAGCTATTATATGATTTTGAAAACTTTGAATGACGAATAATTTACAAAATTGCTTCTGTTAAAATCAGCAACATTGCGATGCACCCTTTGCACCTACTAATGATTTCACATTGCATTGAAAACTAATAGTTCCAGAAATGAAGAATTTTTTTTTGTTTTCAACTTTTGCGAAAGTGAAACCTTTTTTGTTCTTCACTATTTCTGACACAAAATTTGTACTGGATTTTGCACTTTTTGTTACTGTACTTCACAATAGCAATTTCTGGCTGCGGCATTGTTTTTTGAATTACATAAGACTTTCTTTCTGATATATTTAATTATGTAATGTGAAAGTAAGCCAAATAAGCCTTTTTCTTGCTCACAACTAATTTATATAACATAAATTCCATCGGAATATTTCGGAGAAAACCTACTCGAAAACAGAAAATGATTGTATAGTCATTTCCAAAAAGATCTGTGTTGTCAAACTAATACAATGAATTTCGGAACGCATTACCATTCGAAAGTACACGAGGCTCCTTAGTTAAACGTGTCAATTTGGTTTGAATTTTGTTGAGGGTATGTTGTTTGTTCAAAATTTTGACAGTTCGCTGTAACAGATCTTATTGAAAACGACTATACATTATATAGAATAGCTTTTTGGGAAGTGCGGAACATAGCAGCACAATTTTCATAGCTCCGATTCACAGGCGCTATTCGGGTATACCGACAGCAATTTTTTAAAAAGATAAACACAATACAAACACAAAATTATTCATAATTGTCATTGAAATGTAATTTGAATAAAATTTATTTTCATGGCGAATGCTATAATATATCAATTAAAAATACGTATATATAAGCCAATATTTCACTCTGTTTATTGTGCTGAATTTTTCGAAAATTCATCAATCATAAACATAGGTTCTGACATAGTTCGCATTGACCCCCTCCTAGCGCCCGAGGACCCCCTCTTGAGAAAATATTCGATTTTCCTTGGGTTTTTCACAAGGAATAAAATTATTCCATTTTGCTAGGGTATTTTGTTGCCAGCTCTCGAACTACGATGATTCCGAATACATGATAGAAAATTGGTGTAAGGTTTTCTACTAGATCTACTCATTGATAAAAATTATTTTTCTAGGTGGCGCCGGAGTTAGGTTTGAATAAAAAATTTCAACTAGCGGGCAGGTGGGTATATGTAATACATATGGGCTCCCTCACATCTCACGAGTAATTTTGAGCTAGGGGGTTATTTCGAGCATAGATAAGTTGTTCTCAATTTGTACTGCCATTTTTAGAATTTGTACAGTACAAATTGTACTAAACGGGGCTTTTTTTCATACTCATCGGATCGTACTCTCTATTGGTACTAAAAATAATTCTATGACAGAATTTTTTCAAACCTTTCTAGAATTTTGGTGCCATTTAGCACTTTAATCGTTGAAAAAAAATTAATGCCCCATGCGTTCGCATGAAAGTGGTGGGTCGATTTTTTGTGTTAGGGGTAGTTTTCTTAAAACTTCCAACGTAGAACATAAAATGAAAACTAAAGATTCCAAAAGTTAGTGCTCAAATAGTGTCCGCGATCTGACATGGTATCCCATTATCCCCCACGTTTTGAGTGGCTCTAATATTTGGCATCTACTGTCTGAAACCGAAAATTTGGAGTTTTAATGGCAGGTTATCATGGTTTGGATTTTTAAATACATTGTGAGAGGAAAGTTAGAAGAAATTACAAAACACCAAATACACCTCATACGGATGCATGTTTCTTTCATATTAATTTAAAAAAAAACACTTATATCGATCAATATTTTTGTCCTGTATTCGGCCCAATCATTAAAAAAAGTTGGTGTAAAATAAGGACATTTTTTCTTTTTTTAACACAAAATAAAATAAAATATTCCGACATATATGACATTGATTTTATCCTTTTTTGTGCCGTTCTGTGCTAGAAAAATGAAAAAAAAGCTTTAAATGTGCAGTACACCATTTTTTCGATTTCTTTTACTCAAAGGTGTCATCTAATTATTTATTCTTTTGATTCATTATGACAAATAAATCTTTTTTAGTTGTTAAATCAAAAACTACAATTGTATAAAAGGGAGAAATGCATTCAATTCGTGGAAGCGCTTCGGTGACCGTTGGTAAAAGGGTAAAAAAATTACACAGAACGTTTCAAAAATATCAAAAACAACTACGCAAAAATGCGCACAAACAGACACATACCAAATGCTTTTTATAGGAAAACCATATGACATTTTTAAAGTGTTTCATTTTTTGGACGCATTAATCGATTTCGGCGTAAAGGTATCGTTGTTTATCGATGAATAATTGCTACAAATTCATCTTTATTAAATTTTTAACATTATTTGGTTGCATGAAGAAGATCATTTGACTTCAGAATAGTTTAGTTTCTGAAATTCAACCAGCCAATAAATTTGCATATATGGTCACCATTGATGGCTGTGACTCGGCTTGAAACACAATCAAAAAATATAGTATTTGTTTTAGAAACTCTTAATTTTTTTAATAAAATTTTGGAGCTTATGTTATACATAATCAAAGAGACGGTATTTCAATTTTCAAATCCAATGGTCGTTGTGTGGCGTTCATAAACGTAAAAAGAACTGATTTTGGTTTGTATCGGCACCTGAGTATGCATTCTATATCATCCCACGATAATGAACGTCTTTAAATTCATCATCAAATGTCATATTTTGAATTGAACTTCCTCAATTTTTTGGTGAATCCTTCAATTGCTAGTACATAATGCCAAAAATATTCTAAAAATTCCCTGGCAATCTCCACAAAAGATTTCAATTTTTATGCCTCCAAAATCTGTGTACAGTGTAACTGACTGAAAAAAATATTTGAAATTAACAACAATAGAACCGATAATACCTTTCAATGTATGGTCTGTGTTATGCGCAAATATTCACGACTGGACTTTTATCTTTACATGAAGTCGAACCAAGTAAATGATAACATCGCCGTGACAGTGACCAACAACATGCCGTCAATGATTATCTTTGGTGCATCGGAGATGCCACCCAATCGGCCATTTGGTTTGAAGAGACGGGAAAGATGTCCAGGATCGCGGAAATTTTTAGTGAGCCTCAAGAAACTTGGCCATTCAGTGGTGAAAATGGAAGATGAATGGGGAACATCACAAACATGTGCGAATTGCCAAGAACGATTTCCAGCGAACACAAAACCGCATCGATTCAAAGTATTCTACGGTTGCAAAGCGGAACCGATTACTGGACTACTGGACTACCGGACTCAGTCGCTAGTCTACCAAATATAATTGTGGCAACGGTTAGCAAACGTGCTTTGCAAAAGGAATGGAAGGAAATTAAGCATCGAATGTGCAATGGCAATTATGAGGATTTGGCGAGAATACTTCGGAATGGGCGTTTAATGTCAAAGGTTAATGTTACCTACAAAAATTGGCCATTAAATGTTCAGGATGATGATGCTGATCCACAGACAGTTGTTTGGCACCGCGATATTGTTGCTGCAAAATGCATTATGCTTAAAAGTATGAATCAATTGAAAATAGAGTCTATTCATTTTTTAATGTTTTTGCTTCAAGTTACACAGGACTTTGTCGGATGTTTGGCGTACTAGTGCCTGATTCGTTGAGAAGACCACCAAACAATGTCAACTGACAAGCAGCACCACTGAATCCATAAATTATTAGATAAAACAAATATTATAATAACGATTAGTTAGCTTAGCTAGGCTTGACACCATTTGTGTTACACAAATCTTGTGGCCTTGTTGTGCGTTCATGAGAACAGTACAACGGTAGTACGGAGGGAAGGAGCCCGTAGGTGAGTCAAGTTTTTAATTTAAAAAAATGATATTTCGTTTACAATTCAATTGATACTAATGATTGTCGTTCCTCTTTTTCATGTATTCACACCTGAATGTTACGCTATGGCAACCGTAAAATGACTGAAACTACACACAAATCCGGGTTCAAATTTGACCGGTAATTTTTTTAAACATTTTTTCAGATTGATGCCAATAACGTATTACTTTTCTACAAGATTGTCCGCCTGTAAATGCACATTTTCGTTGCACGTTTGCTCTGGTTTGGTGTACAGTGCCGATACGGAAACACTATTGGTCACGATTTGATGATGGAATTGTTTGGATCGGTTGCCCAATTGGTTGATTTCATCGACGTCGAACAACAAATTCCATAGTCCATCTCGATCATGATCTCTGTAGTATTCTTCGGAGTTTTTATTTAGTCGGTTGGTGTACGGATTGCGGAATTTGGGAACCAATTTTCGCACGCTTGCAATTTTTTTCAAATGATAATCGCATAACGGTACAAGAGCAAAACTGTTTATTTTTCGGAGGGCGATTGTTTGTTGGCTGTTGAAAGTTCGGATTGTCACGGAATATTTCATGAATGGTATATCATTGTGTGGCATCACTGTGACAAGCTGCTATTTGACGTTGCATTTTTTCGAACAACCACAACGATTCAAACCAATGATCCTTTACAAAAAATTTCATGCATTTTTGGCGTCGCCATCCAATTGCAACCAGATCATCCAATAAAATGTTGGCCTTTTCTACTCTTTCCACATTACCATTTGTCAAGTCGTTGGATCGATATGCTAACATTTTGGCATTTCTGATGTCGATGCCATCAAATCTCGGTCCATTGATGTTGTGATTGCGATACCAGCATTGCATTCGAAAGAATGACTTAAGTCGACCTTCACACCAAGTGGTGAGATTGGTTTTCGTATTTGCAATGTGCTGTTTGACAAAATAACGAAAACCATTCTCCAACTTTTCCTTGTTCGGCCATTCGAACTGTTCATCACTGAAGTTTTCGACCATAAACCGAAACTCTGGCGGTATGGGATAATCGGTATTATTATTGTAAACATTTTTGGCCAATACCGCATTGAAGCAATCGAAGAAGAACTGTCGACGATCCCATCGCAAAAAGAATTGACGATTTTCATTGTCAAGTGCTTCATTCACCTTGAATAAAATCAAAAGTGAGGCCAATGAGGCAACTTCCGTCATTTGATGACTGCGCTCAAACAATATTTGCGTCACAATTGCTGCATACTCGGGTCGAAATATTGTTTGCAAGCCACTTTTTATTGCAACGAAATTATTTTTTTCTTCTCTTTCGTCATCGTATACCGGCGAATCGTTGTTATCTCTTTTTCTTTTCATTCTTGAAGAACTGATACAAATAAACGAAAAAAAAATGAACACAAATTTAGAAAAAAATGCAATAAATCACAAACATAATAAGATAAAAACACTTCTATCACAAATCAAATGAAACAGTATTGAAGAACGCATCATAAATATCACGTCTTACCTCAACAAAGTGACTCTGTATTCTAAATCGAATAATGAAATTTATTTCCAATGAGACATCAAATATTTTCCCGATCGAAATGTTGTTGGAATATTCACAGTAAATTTTATCAACACTCTGTTATATCAAAATTAAAACAAAGACAGCCAAAAAACAAATTGTGAATATATCCATTCCACAGCGAACAGCGTTCCGAACACACAAAATCGTTGAAATTGAAATGATAATAAAATTAATTGATCACCCGAACCACGCTACAAACACTCACATGAAATTCTTAAGAAATCCTCTTAAAAACAAAACAAAACAAAGTTTTATTGTAAACAAAATCGGTTGGTGCGATAGTTGTTTATACTAACAATACATGTAAATGAATATCGTTGGATTTGGTTTGACACATATACACCGCGTGAATAGAAAATTGTCAGAAAGATGTCAGTTGCATTTCGAAAATTGAAAATACTAATTCCACAAATAAAGAAATATAAATGCAATAAATTACGTATAAAAGAGTTTTTCTGCAGAGTTTTGAATTAATATCTTTCGGAACAAATTGTTTATTTTTTTATTTGAGCGTAAATGAACAAATGAATTGTTAGATTTTCATTTTAAAACTTAATGTGTTGGGTTGTGTTCACATTATGTTGTCAAACGAAATATTATTGGATGTGAAAGAAACAAGTGGATCCATTCCATTGGAATTCGTGAAAACTATGCATATATATTGCCTATATGCCGTTCCATTTGACACGAAAATGACCATCAGAATGGGCCAAAACGTTACATTTTTCAACGTTAGAATGTACTTAAAACATTACAAATTTGTTTGCTGGGAAACTCAATTGTTCCAGAGATGTACCGGTGAGTACCAATACATGAAAGACCGATACATACGTGCACTAATCATCACTTCGTCTCTAATGAATACTCACCACTTTAAGTATATGTACGATACTTTTGTGTATGCAATGTTTCTCTCAATCAATAGCTACAACAGAGATAAATCTATATATTTTGCTCCGAAAAAATTGATGACAACTAATGAAATGAATTCAAACAAATTATTTCACATATTATTTTAATATTTTAACTGAAGATTTTTTTTCCCAAATATTCAGTGTTTTTTTAATTCCAACCATATGAGAGTCTAACAAAATACTTAATTTCGCTGAATAGAATTATCGAACCCTGTGCTATAACGATGACATTTAATTTTTGTAATCACACTAATACATACAGTGTATAAGTGCCGCGGTATTTTAGTTGTCATTCCGCCATCTTGGAAAAAATAATATATAGAAGAGAAGTCATTTGAACGCTGTACACATTTTTTTTGCATTGATTCTCTTATTTTGTGATTTTGAGTATTTACGTTTTAAATCGTAAAAATGGGTGCCGAAGGTGAGTTGTAATATTTAGTTTCCCATTCAATTTATATTTACTTTGTTTAAATCTTTGTTCTTTATTTGTTTAAAACCACTATATGTTTTTATACTTTTTAATATTGGGTAAATTTCAGATCGTGAGCGTGGTGAAAGAGGTGGTGTTGGAGAGCGTGGAAATACTCGTCGAAATAGATCCCGGGATCGTTCACACAGCAGAGGAAGACGTTCAAGATCGCCCGATAGCCATAGAGGTGGTAGACGTCGCAGTCGTTCCCGTTCACCACGTAAACCACATCGTTCACGTCGACGAAAGTGCAGTTTGTACTGGGATGTCCCACCACCAGGTAATTATATTGTTTTAATGATGTAAACAAATCGTTTGTTTCAAGCAAAGTGCCGCTTCAGGAATTTAACACCAACACAAAATGAATTCCAGAATTGGCATATCACCAATTGTTTTGAATGACGTAAATGTATGTAAATATGTTTTTTGTTTTCAGGTTTTGAGCATATTACACCGCTTCAATACAAGGCAATGCAGGCAGCCGGACAAATTCCTGCAAATATCGTTGCCGATACACCGCAAGCAGCTGTGCCCGTCGTTGGCAGTACAATAACACGGCAAGCACGACGATTGTACGTCGGTAACATACCATTTGGTGTGACCGAAGATGAGATGATGGCCTATTTCAATGATCAGATGCATCTTTCTGGTCTCGCACAAGCCGCCGGCAATCCAGTATTGGCTTGTCAAATAAATCTCGATAAAAATTTTGCATTTTTGGAATTTCGTTCAATTGATGAGACCACACAGGCCATGGCATTCGATGGTATAAATTTCAAGGGGCAAAGTCTTAAAATTCGTCGTCCGCACGATTATCAGCCAATGCCTGGCATGGAAGGGGGTTCGGTAAATGCAAGCAACAATCATCAAGTTGGACCGGTTAGCGGTGTCATTAGTACAGTTGTTCCGGACTCACCTCACAAAATATTTATTGGCGGTTTGCCAAACTACTTGAACGAAGATCAGGTAAGTAATTTCAGCCATTGGACTCAAATCGGCATTTTTTTAGGTGTGATCAATCGTTTCCGCTCTTTAATCGCTCGAACACATACACAACGGCTCAATACATCGGCCGAAAAAATTATATACAATATTTCAGATTTATAGGTTTTTTTTTTAATTCTATTGGATGAGCTACCTATGTGCGTCGTATCTTTCAATTTGATTTACAGGAAAATCAAAAAAAAAAAACTAAAAATCGACACAACAACACATGCACATTCTTCTTTATTCCACAGTGTTCTTTTATTTCAGGCGCAAAACATTACACGCACAATACATCAGGAAATGTGTTATTTTTTTTGTTTTTCATTCAGTCAAAATGTCAATTTTTTGCAGCATTTTTCTAGCCTTTTCAGCCTTTCAGATTCATTACACGCTTTACTCCAATCAATATTCGATATTCGCGTTATATTTATTTTTTTATTCAAATTTGTCTATGATTGCTTTGACTAAACTCTGTTTTGTTTTTCTTTCCTTCCTCCCAAAAAAACAAAACTCTTTTTTTTGTGGTCGACGTGCGCGTTTCACACTGTAGATGATCGACCACCCGTATGTGATTGAGACTGTTTTTTTTCTCATAAAAAAATTGGTGACCAAGTATAAAATAATGCACGTTACCGAATTGCGCGCACATAATTTTTGATTCCAAATTCACTGTCTACCTCACATTTTACGAATACTACGGTATAAAACTGTGTCTGGAATTGCTCTTGATTGAAGGCAAGTGTGCGCTATTATTCAACAGGAAAAAAATTAAAACAAAGATAACAAAATATTAAATACATGAATGCAGTGATAAATAGGGAAACATTTCTAGTATTTTACAATGTGTCGTGCTATAAAATTGAAAAAGAAAAAAATAATAGATAAATTTTGCGGAAAAAAGGGCATTTCATTAGAATTGATCAAATTTCGAGTATTCAAATCCATTGGATTATTTGGCACATCCTCATGTTCAAAATCGTTAGATATCCTTCCAATTTTCTTTTGTTCGTTTTACTTCACAATTTACAATCCATTCGCTTACTGGCAATCACTTCTAGATGTGCTCTCGTTTTTTTATTATTAACTTTTCATGTAAGCAAATGTGATGTGCACGTAAGTACGTAAGGGCAAACGCGTTAGATTTACATGAAGTTTTTTTAGATTCTGAACATGCAAAATAGAAACAAAAAAGAAATCAACTTTTGTTTAAGAAGCAACAAAACTAATTCAATTTTCGTCCATTTTCAGGTGAAGGAATTGCTGTTATCATTCGGACAATTGCGTGCATTTAATTTGGTCAAGGATGCAGCGACCGGTTTAAGTAAGGGCTATGCGTTCGCCGAATATGTTGATTTTAACATAACCGATCAGGTATGTTCACTTTGATTTTTTTTAGTTCTTTAAAATATTTCTAAATGGTTGTTTTTTTTATTTCTTGATTCAAATATTCGCAGGCAATCGCTGGACTGAATGGAATGCAATTGGGTGACAAAAAGTTGATTGTTCAACGGGCCAGTGTCGGTGCAAAGAATTCGAATTCATCAAATGTACAAACAGCGCCGGTTCAAATCCAAGTGCCAGGCTTATCGCTTGTTGGCACCTCGGGTCCAGCCACAGAAGTGCTATGCTTATTGAACATGGTAACACCCGACGAACTACGCGATGAAGATGAATACGAGGATATTTTGGAGGATATCAGAGAAGAATGCAACAAATATGGGGTTGTGCGTAGTATTGAAATACCAAGACCCATTGAAGGAGTTGAAGTACCCGGTTGTGGAAAGGTAAGTCAATGAAAAATTCGCCAAATACGAACAAACCAAACGAATAATGAACTTTTATTTGTCTTTTTCTCTTTTTCGCAGGTATATGTCGAGTTTAATTCTGTTATAGATTGCCAAAAGGCGCAACAAGCATTAACTGGACGAAAATTCAGTGATCGTGTTGTTGTCACATCATACTTTGATCCTGATAAATACCATCGTCGTGAATTTTAATATCCAAACTAACAACTAAAACACATTCATTTTAACAATATACTGAGTTAAGGATGACACTAATTACATGAAAATAGGGTTACGAACGAAATAAAATCAGTTATAATTGTATGCATCAACAGCAGTCACGAGTAAATTGAATAAAGAACTTTTTTTGTGTGACAGTCCAAACGAATATTTTTTTTATTTCTTTTCTTCTAAGAACCCTAGCAAACTAAATTACAAAAAAGGTCTTAACTTTCTTATGAAAAACCCTTGCAAATCGAAGAAATACTTGCATGCCGCCGAGGTATATAAAACCATTCGAATGAAATCATGCATGGGCACAAGGGAGTGTAAGCTCGGATAACCTCCCTAAATCGTTCGAGCTACATCCTCTCCCTTTCGATTTGCTAGAGACTTTTCACACGAAAGTGAAGACCTTTTCTTTGCATTTCAAATTGTAAGATGAAGAGAAAACTTTAAATTTGCTTTTTTGTGTCAGTTGCAAGTTGAATTTGTAGATATAAGATAAGAAACATATGTTTTAACTCTCGGAGATATGAATCGTCGCGGCGAAACAGTAGCTCTTATTTTTCTCCAAATAATACTGCAACATGAAGTTATGTTGCAGTATTATTTGGAGAAAAATAAGAGCTACTCTTTCGCCGCAACGATTCATATAAGATAATGCGATTTCTTACCGATCACTTCATTTTTAATTATAATACATTGAAGCTGTTAAACAAGTTGCGTAAAAACCTGTTCAGTGTTCACATTAAATGCAAAAACTAATTGGAATACTTAGAAAAAGTTAAAAAGAAGTTAGAAATTAATAATTATTTTAAAAGTAGAAATAACATTCAAATGAACTTTAGTTTATTCTTTTTATTTTTTCGCAGGTAGCTGTCGAGTCAGTTGTTAAGTCATTTTTATTGGAACATAGCGTAGCCACCTATTTTGATATTTTTTGTAAAGTCAAAAAGCTTCGATAATTTAACTGGTGTAGATATTTTTAAAAATTAAGGTAAGGTGGGGTGAAGTGATAAGGGTTTTTGTGCACATACATAAAATTCACAATTTTTATTTTTTTGATCAGTTGAATGTCCTAATCGATAGAGAATTACCATAGCTAACACCCTATAGTCGCGAAATTTTCAAAAATATATTTTCAAAAAAATTATGGGTACTTTTCAAAACACTCGATTTTTGAGTCTCAGAAAAGTGGTGGGGTGAAGTGATAAATCATAAATTTTCGAACAAATGAAATAAAAGGAGCAGTGAAATTGAAATTAATGTTTATTTTATGATCAATAATAAAAAATAAATTAACAAAGAATTTAAAAAATCATTCCTCGTCTGAAGTATCAGAGTTACAATGGACACAAGTAAAGTAGTTATTTTGAATGTTGGCACATTTTAAATGACAACAACAAGTTTCACTTGTTTTTTTTTTTTTGTTTTATTATTTCTTTGGATGTTCACTTGACCTTGTTCAAAATTAGACTTTTATAAAGTTCTAGATGTATTTTCTGCGACTATAACATGTTCTAGAATGTTCCATGGTTTTAAACGGATTTTTCTAGAAACTTCGACTCATTATATGTTGTCATAAGACAATGTTCTAGAATATTCCAAGACTTTCGAGAATCTTCTACAATGATTTTGACTTATATTCTTAAAAATTCTAGAATGTTCCATAAGTTTCTCGAATGTTCGAGAAAGTTCTATATGGAAATTGACCTATTTTTCTAGAAATGTCTATGAATTTCCAGAATTTTCTTTAGGTTTCTCAATCTTTCGAGAACCTTCTGTCGTTATCCATATGGATTTTTTCGAGAAATTTCTACATTTTTTTCGATTTTTCAAGAATATTCCATGGTTCACGAAAACCTAAAGCCCAATTATTAATAATTTATTATGGACTATGGTTATTAACACTTGATATCTACTAAATTTCCGACAAAACATGTCACCAAATTTCGAATGGAATTTATCACTTCACCCCACCGAAAATTTATCACTTCACCCCATCGACGTCATTTTGTGCGCAATGACGTGGAATCGAAACTATATGATATACTTTCAAAATTCTTTTGGATTTAGTTAGATATTCATTAAACCTACATGTAAAACATATTTGCCTGCTTTGAGCACCGGAAATGTTCTCAAAAATCATGACTGGCAGAGAGACTGAGAAAAACTTTTTGACGATCATTTTTGGGACTGGTTCGCGAGAGCAACTAATTTGCGTGCAAACACTTCGATGGCTGTCTATAAAATGAGCTGACAGCTCAAACTATCCTGTACGGTATATGGTTCGCCTCTCAGATAACTACCCTTGAAAATATGGCGATTTATCACTTCACCCCACTTATCACTTCACCCCACTTTACCTTACTATTTTCGGTAAAAAGTCCAAAACATTTTAATGTCGAGTCTAAATCTGCAACAAATTTCGAAAAAGCACAACAACACAGCAGTCTCGATTAAATTAATACGATCGCTTTAAAATGTTAAAGTAACAGTTTCAACTCATTTATGATGTATGGCGCATATTAAACTTTATTTGATGAATTTTTTAATAGGAAACACGAAAAAATCACTTGAAATGATGGAGTTCCCGCAAATGACGGAGTGTAATGATGCGACACTGTCTCGAAAATAGTCGATGTCGATGGTATGATTGGAAATGAAATGGTCCAGTGCGTACAATAGAATAGAAGTGCGCTATTATTGGGTTAACGGTATTTGGTATTATTTCAAATACATAATTTAGTTTTACCATACCGAATTTCGAAAAAGTTAAAGTACTATTCAATATGGTCAATTTAATATTTCAATTCCAACCACATGAAATTATTGATTTTTATTATTTTAAATACCATTTTTTTTTCTTTACTGAATTCAAGAGAATATTTGAATAATTTTTTTAAATTAATTTTTCTAAAAAGTCATAAAATTCCAAAGAAAAATGAATTTTAAAATCATTTGGTATGAACTGCAACTGTCCAAATCGAATAACAGTCCATAACTTCATATTCAAATGTGAAAGTATTCAATTTCTAGCTTATCTCCAAAGCGCGATTGTATCATCTGATTTTGACGTTTCGTTTCATAGTCTCCAAAGTGGAAAGCCAAGTTGACATTTCGAAATGCCGAAAGTCAATTAATTTTAAAATTGTAATTTATTTTATCGCGAATCGAATAAAATTGTTGAATTTTTTTTATTGGAATTGTGTGGCAAAGCTCATAAAGTAGCTGACAAAGTCTCCTGAAAATATCATCAAAGTACACTGGACATTGTTTAAGTATAGCCACTCGAAAATATAAGAATAACTTATCAAAAATCAACAAAACAACCAACAAATACGAGCACACGGTCTAGCTATAAATAAAATATTCCATGATTTAGTACGTATTAACGATTCGCATAATTTACGTCAAACTTTGCTTAAATAAACCTTTGACACAAATGTAAAAAAAGACAGCAGCACTAGTGTAAAAAGGATTGTGTAGTTTTTTTGTTCGTTGCCATTATCTAAGTTCAGACTTTGTCTTATCATTTGTTCAGAATCCAATAAACACATATACAAATGTAAAATGTACTCAATATGCGTGTGACAAATCAAATTAATCCATATAAATTTTTTGATGATGTTTGTGGTTTTTCAGATGATTTTTACGCTAGCTCGTCGAATATCGTTCAACAGTGTGTTGAAAACCGTTTCCAAAACCACATCAGCTTTTACGTCAAATCAACAAGTGCATCGAAATATGTCAAGTCAATCGATTGATGCTAAATTCCAATTACCAAAGCGGTATCAGCGAGGCTTACTTACTTAAAAATTACTATTCCATTACTTCACCATTCCTGATCCATTCCTTCGATTCATTTTCCATTCCGATCCATTACGCATTGATTAATTTCCATTTTTTCCATTCTTTTCTTCTGATCAACTCTTAGGTATCAGGGTCAAACACCGAGCGTATGGTAAGTCGTATCATTCTTTAGTTGCTATCACGATCATATTTGTGCATTTCCTTTTTTCGTTTGTCAATTAGGAATGAATACATCCAACTTTTTTTAAAATATCAACCGCTTAATTTGGGGCAAGGTTTTACCGATTATCCAGTACCACAGTACATAACTGATGCTCTGGCCGCAACAGCAAACAGTCCGAATTGTTTGTTGAATCAATATACAAGAGGATTCGTAAGTCCAACATTTTGTTATCAATTTTATTTACGATTTAATTGAGAAAACGTCCATTACAAATTAATCGAGACTTCAATAGATAAGAATTTGTAGTACTTTTCTACTTTTCTGCAATTTCGACGTTCAACAAGTGCTTATTACTTCATCGCAATTATATTCTGAATTGAATTGATTTTCATAAATTCTTTATTTTTTCCTACAAAGGGTCATCCTCGCCTCATTCAGGCATTGTCAACACTTTATTCGCAACTGGTTGATCGTAAAATTGATCCATTCTCTGAAGTTTTGGTAACATCGGGAGCATATGAAGCGCTTTATGCGACTATTCAAGGGTAGGTCTAATTGATTTCGGGGAAACACAAATTTCTTACTCTGTTTCATTTGATAGTCATGTTGATGAAGGTGATGAAGTCATCATCATTGAACCATTTTTCGATTGCTATGAACCGATGGTGAAAACATGTGGTGGGGTTCCACGTTACATTCCTCTTCGATTGGTAAATATACCATTTCATTGCACTTTCAAAATAAAAAAAATCTAATCCGCTGACTGATTCTGCAGAAAAACACCGACAAAGATGTCATTAGTTCCGGTGATTATGTTCTCGATGACGCTGAACTAGAGGGATTGTTTAATCAAAAGACAAAAATGATCATTATCAACACACCAAACAATCCATTGGGCAAAATCTACAATAGGTTTGTATCACCTTCATTTCGTCATCAATTAGTAAATGTGTGCTCATTCTTTTTACAAATAAATTATGCGACATTCTAGAAAAGAATTGACCAAAATTGCCGACTTGTGTAAAAAGTACAATGTTTTATGCGTTTCGGATGAGGTTTACGAGTGGATGGTCTTCGATGACAATGAACATATTCGAATCTGTACTCTGCCTGATATGTGGGAACGAACCATAACAATTGGTTCTGCGGGTAAAACGTTTAGTGTCACTGGTTGGAAGACTGGCTGGGCATATGGTCCTGCCAATCTAATGGTTAACTTGCAAATGGTGCATCAAAACTGTGTCTATACATGTCCAACGCCAATCCAAGTAAGATCAAAAGGAAAAACATCGTAAATAGTTGTTATAGCTCACATTTGTTGATTTTCAGGAAGCAATTGCAATTGCATTCGAAGCTGAGCTTAAGCGCTTGGATTCGCCAGCTTGCTATTTCAATTCATTGTCTGTGGAACTGACGGAAAAACGTGACTTCATGGCCAAATTTCTAAGCGAAGTTGGAATGAAACCGATTATACCACAAGGTGGTTACTTCATGATCGCTGATTGGTCAGCTTTAGGTAAGGCAATTGAGATCGCTATTTATGGTGCCGCATTATATGACATTGCTATTTATTGTTAAACAGAAAGCAGAGCTGATTTGAGCACTGAATCAGATCCACAACGAGACTATAGGATGACCAAATGGATGATCAAGAACGTTGGCTTACAAGGCATTCCACCGTCTGTCTTCTTCAGTGACGCCAATAAAACATTGATGGAGAATTTCGTACGTTATTGCTTTTTCAAAAAGGATGAGAACCTACAAAAAGCTGCTGATATTTTGAAAAACTGGGTTAACAAAGAATGAACCATTACACCAAGATTCAAAAATTAATTGTTTTGTTTACATTTTTTTTTTTAATTACGCAATGAAATTGTAAATTGACGAGCAAAAATAAAATAAAAATTATCGCTTGTGCAAATATGTTTTAATATATTGAATTTGTATGGAAAAATTTCTTCCGTCGTTGATAAGACAATCTGAAAGTATTATTATTTCGATCTTGGAATGTTTACCATTATTTTTATTTCTCAAGTCAACTTGACAATGCATTTGACAGTGACGTGATTGTTAGCGAAATGAAAAAAAGAATTGTAAAACAATGGAACCTGAAACAAAGTTGATTACAACTTTCAATTATAAAAATGAGAAAGTGTGTGCACGCACAATCAGCAGGCTTATCTTCATTAGCAGACTATAATCGTTTGGATTGTAATACATTTCATGACAAATCAGAATAGAGTAATAAACCTGAGTAGCAAGTGCAAACACAGTAAAAATGTATCGCACATGCTTAAGCAGTATAACAAAAGTCACCAACAGATTGACATCGATTTCGATCAATACAGAACCATCGCTTCGCAAAATGTCTAACCAATCAATTGCAGATAAGTTTCAATTACCAAAACGTTGGCAAGGTAGCACGCAAAGTGTATGGTATGTGCATTCAATCAACGTTTTTTTTTTGCTGCTTGACCATTTCATCTTCGATTCCATGTTTATTAATATGATTTTTTTTTCTCACTATTAATAGGAATGAATACACTCAGCTGTTTCTGAAATATCAGCCGTTAAGTTTAGCTCACGGTTTTACGGTTTGTTATGTCATTCTTCAATTGTGTGTATATAATTTAAATTTTTTGTTGTTTTTTAATAGGATTCACCAGTGCCAAAGTATATTACCCAGCAATTGGCTATCGCGACACAAAATGCCGACCATATGTTAAATCAATATGCTCGAGACTTTGTAAGTAGTCTAAATTGATAGTATGTGTATTAAAATTTTGTGGTGTTAAATGTCAATGTAGATAGTGATTACATTTGGACAGAATGGGATTCAATATTTGTGTTATCTTAATACTATTTGTTAGGGTCATCCACGTCTGGTGAATGTATTATCATCTTTGTATTCAAAGTTGATTAATAGAACAATAGATCCGGATACAGAAGTTCTTATAACTGCTGGTGCATATGAAGCACTTTATGCAAGCATTCATAGGTAAATTTTTGAAAAAAAAATCCATTTGATAAATTCAAGTCGACACATGCATCTAATACATCTTCATAAATGCCATTTTTTTCTCATAGTCACATCGACGAAGGCGATGAGGTCATTATTATTGAGCCAGCATTTGATTCTTATGAGCCAGTGGTCAAAATGTGCGGAGGTGTTGTGCGATATATTCCACTTCGCTTGGTACATTCTTTGAAAATATTTTAAATGTCCGACAAAAGAACTGATAACGCACCATTTTCTTTTTTTTTTAGAAAAATCCCGCCAGTGACATTATCACGTCGGCTGATTACGTTCTTGATGATGCCGAACTAGAAGCTGTATTCAATGACAAAACAAAAATAATCGTTATTAATACACCAAATAATCCGTGTGGAAAAGTGTTCAGTCGGTGTGTAATTTTTAATTTCTTATACAATGCCGATTGTTTAAATCTTTTTTATTTCAAAAAAATTCAGTGAAGAATTGACGAAAATTGCAAATTTGTGCAAAAAATACAATGTGATCTGTGTGATGGATGAGGTGTATGAGTGGATGGTTTATGATGACAATGAGCATGTTCGCATTTGTTCTCTACCCGGGATGTGGGAACGAACCATAACAATTGGATCAGCAGGAAAGGCGCTCGCAGTCACAGGATGGAAGACTGGATGGGCTCTTGGACCACCAAATTTAATTTCCCATTTACATCTCGTTCATCAAAACTGTGTCGCCAGTATACCAACACCACTCCAAGTAGCTTTTTTGAATTTTTTATTTGAAATTATGTTTTTCATGTGTTAAAATTCTTGTATTAAATTTTCATTTGAATTCAAGGAAGCCATTGCGACCGTCTTTGAAGTGGAATTGAAACGATTGGATTCGCCGGAATGTTATTTCAATGTCTTACGACTTGAACTACAAGTAAAACGTGATTTTATGATCAATGTTTTGAAAAAATCTGGAATGCAACCGATCATTCCACAAGGAGGATATTTCATTATCGCCGATTGGTCTGCTTTAGGTAATTCAATTTGATTTATCATTTTTTATTTATTAAGTTGTATTTTTTTCTCGAAAAAAAAAACAGAAGATAAAGTTGATTTAAGCCAAGAACCGGACGCACAGAAGGACTATAAATTCACCAAGTGGATGATAAAGAACATCGGTTTACAAGCAATACCGCCAACTGCATTTTTTAACGCAGCCAATAAATCGCTGATGGAAAATTGTGTACGATTTTGTTTCGTTCGAAAAGAAGAAAATTTACACAAAGCAGCTGACATACTAAAAAAATGGACTGGCAAAATGTGAAAACGATAAAAAGAAATGTTTTGTTTTCCTTCAACGAATAAGATAATCAAAAAATGAATAAAATCAATTATTTTTGATTTGGTTTTCGCAATAAAAAATCGCCTAACTGTTTAATCAAGGCCAATTCGGTCATAAAAAAATTGGTACACATTGAAATTTGTAAAAAATTATTCATTGTACGCATGTCAGAAGGCGAAGATGTATAGAGTCGCCGGTGAAGTATTACTTCCTCCTTCCGTGCCAACAAAAACCATCTGAAATTGTATCCAAGTTCCGTTTACTGCGATGCAATTATATTTTTTCCCTATTCCATCGACAACACGAATACCACTTCGATTTCCGTGTATCCAACTTTTCTACTTATACGGAGGGGTAACATTCTTTTTGAATGAAACGAATTCTACCGCAAATCCAATGGATGCCTTCAATGCTCTTATAAGATATGAGATCATGCAATGATTTTAAATTTTCAATGAAAAATTCAATAATTTAATTCATTGATAAAATCTATCAATTATTTATGTTGAGAAAAATCATTGAAAATACGTCTGTCATAAATGAAATATAATTTTTTTATTGAACGCGCATTCATTGGAATTTCACCACTTAACACGCCTTGTATGATGAATTTTTTTTCTTGTTCTACTTCATTTGAACAAAAAACGAACGAATACAAAACGCAAAACGCGCTAAATGCCAACACTAAAGACGAACTGCGGTGTACAACTGCTAGTCGCGCTACCAATTGACACATCGCTGTGTTTCCATGTGTGCTGTATGCCATCACAACATTACGATGTGAAGCGACCATTATGTTCACCAAAGCCGTTGTATATATATTTCTCCAACATAACCAACGTCGAACGATACACACGATTACATGCACACACACACACCACACTTTGTGTCTACTGTGAACCGTGAGTGGTGTGCTACGCTTGTGCCTGTGTGTACTGGTCGTTGTGTGTTTGTTGCGGTAATCGGTGTATAGATGATATCTACCGTGGTGTGTATAGCGACACACAAAAATTCGTAGTTCGTGCATTTCGAACTTGAGTTGCGCTTGGGCCATAAGGAAAAAATGCTGCTTGACAAACAGTCCGCCATATTTATTAAAATCCAATAGTACATAATTCGTGGTTAATCAGGCAGCAATTTACAGTCCGTAAATTTTGTTTTTTTAAGTTTATGTCGTTCGACAAATTTTATTAAGAAAAACAAAGCAAAGTTTCAGTTTTCTTCAGTTTTAATTTTTGTTTTTTTAAAACAAACAAATCGTACATAAGCGAACGTACAAAGAAAACGGAAAAGCACCGAACGATAGAGATAGAGAAAAAAAAGAAGAAATACGACGAGAAGTTGAGCAGCAGTTCTAACCATAAATCGACATCGTTCAGTTTTTCATTTCGTGGTGTTGTCTTTTTTAAATTCACACTGTGAAACACGCTGCATCTACTTGTGCAAAGAGAATTACATCGCTGAACATCGATTTTAGAAACGCTCAATTAACACGAGCACACGACTCGAATTAAGAAGCCAAGAGCTCAGAGTTAAAAAAGAAACAATTTAACTTTTCAAATACAGAATTAAAAAAAAGCAAATATGTCAGAGGCAGTGGATATTGACCCTATAATTTCAAAACTATTGGAAGGTGGGTTTCAAAATCATTTACGTTGTTGTTATTTTTTTTATTGTTTCATCTATCTCATTTGGTAAAGTGAAAATAAAAATTTTTGTGTGCGTAATACGGAATGGTTTTAATTCTTAAAATGGAAAATCGCGTAAAATATAACATATCAAATTTAAACAAATCAGCAAAAAAAGAAGAAATTTTTTTTCGTGTTTAAGAGACGTTATGTGCATGTGTATGCGGCAATAAAACCGCACCAATCGTTATTTTTTATTCTTCCTTCGTTCGCCACCGATTTCAAATTCTGCGAATGACGACCATGAAGTAGTAAAACAAAGTGCGAAAAAAAATTTATAAAATAAAAATGTCTAAGAGTTTCAAGAGACTTAATCAAGGAATGACGTGAGCGCAAAAAAGAAATTGAAATTCAACTTTATTAAATAAAACATTGATCAGAAGTTTGAAGTTGTATAAAATCAAGTGCATCTAATATGAGCGTAGAAACGAAGAAGAAGAAGAAAAAAATGAAATAAAAGTCAACTTTAGAAAAAGTGCTACTGACTCAATGTTTGTATGTGTAATGTATATGTGACAGAAAATTCGAACATTGAGTAAATGAGCAACGAGAAGAAAGGAGACACTATGATACCGCACAATATAATTATAATTGTACACGGTGTATGACAGAGAGAAAACGAAAGGAGACGAGCAAGCAACAGAAGCAGAAAAAACGTTGCGTGGAAATCAAATGGAATTTACGCGATTTTAACGAAGAAAAAATAATGAGAAAAATTGAAACAAATCTAATCGCAAATTCAGTACAAATTTCCTTCATTTTTTTTCATTATTTTATGTTGATTGTGTGAGAGCGCGCCGCTGTTGTCGTTCTTATTATTTTTCACTTTGGTCGAGTTCAAGATTGTGACATTTTTTCAATTCTTCTTTTTTTCGAATGAAGAGCAAAGCGAAAAGAAACGAGTGAAGAAAAAAAAAGAAGAAGAGGAAGATACATATACACATGTACGCTATATTAAATGATTTCCCTGCCTTCAATGCCCAAATTGTCTGCGCCACCATTTTACATTTTCGTATATGTGTGCGTACATATTTAAAAAATATATATATCGTTCGATGTACGAGTGAGTTTGAAGTTCGTTATGCTATGCTGTTAATATTACTGTGACTGCGTATTGTATAGAGAAATATTTTTGTGTGGTACATACTACATTCAATGTGATGTTGTTGGATTAAATTTTTTTTGTTATTATAAATATATAACGATATATGTCTGTATACATCAGCAACAATACAGACAAGTAACAACGAATATATATGAATTATTTATATATCGTATACTATTTTTCCGCACTGGATCAGAGCATTTTGATTTTATCGACCATAGCAAGTTTTTATTTATTTATACACGATGGTCAAATTGCCAATTCGATGTTTTCACGTGGAAACTAAATTTTCCGCAACGATCAATTCACCACCGATGGATACATTTGGCATTTCATTTTATGAATCATATTCTGACTCAAATGACGTGCTTGCCATTTTTATCGTTGTTTTGATTTTTGCTCTTTCATCATTTCAATCGCAATAGTTTCGATTTGAATAAAGGAAAAAAAAATATTGAGCGATTCAAAGAAGAAGAAGAAGATTCGAAAAATAAAAACAATTTAATTTGATGACTAAATCCATCAAAGAAATGCTCAATGCTATAGGCAAATGTGTGTTGTTGTACAACAAGCAAATTGAGGATAATGCCTAGAATGTATGTCAAGGAAAAGAATATATTTTTTATACAATTCATTATCAAAACATTTACATCGACGTCTTCGAATGAATTTTTGTGAAAATTTCTTCTCTGCCTGCGAATTCCCATTCCAATCAATTTTTATTGCAATCGGAAACCAAAATGAACAACTTGGCAAAAAAAAGTCAATTCAGTTAGAGTCCCGATTATGGTTGAACAAAACCTTTTAAGGCGCTCTGCTCTCTATCGGATCAAGGGAGCAACAGCAAAAAGTCGCGTTGTATGTATGCACGTTTCCTCTTTGATACAGGCACTCAGAACCAGATAAAAACGTTTGTATGTAGAGAAATGAGATGCGGACACTTTCATGAGAACGGACGAAATACCCATGCAAACAACAGACACATTGAGGAAAATTGGAATAAAAAAAATCCACAACAAATGTCAAGTGAAAATTTGATATTGACGTCGTTCAAGTTACGTATAGTAGTAGTATATATGTATATATTGTAGAGAATCCATACTTTGTCCTCTTCTGTACGGTACGCCAGTAGTTCTGTGTCCGTGCTATCTATTTTATCACTTGTTCATGTTGTTTCGAATCAAGAATATGGAATACAATAGGGGGAAAAGAATTCGAAAGAAAAGAGAGCACATACACACACACACACTAAATAAGAAGAAACATTTTTCGTTCGATGGAAGGAAAAATGCTAGAACCATACAAAAATGTTAATGGTTTCGTTCTGTTCTGTTCATTTCTCTCTGTTTCTTGTTGTTTTTTCTTTCTAAATGACGCGAGCCAATCTCTTGCTCATCAGCAGTTGTCTGTATGGAAGCCACTTAATACAACGCGCCTTTGTCGAGTATCATGATAGCTTCCTACGCACTTGTTCGCTCTGTGTAATGATGCGATATGATTTTGTGTGGTTTTCATCGCGCTCATATGTATATATGTATAATGAATTCAATTGCCTTCGTACCGTCTCGTGTGATTCATATATATTCATATATATATTGATGACGACCCAAGTCGGTTTATAGATCGATTCACATTCGTACATATCGAGTTATTTCTCTCATCATCATCATCATAATAATCATCATTGTCGTCGTCGTTGTCATCTTTTGCCATCTCACGGCTCAAATATGTAACAAACAGAAAACTTGTTTGTATGTGCACGCCAGTTCTATTGCCAATCTTAGCATTTCTCTCATTTCCAACTTTCCAACTTTTTATATTATGTTCATTTATTATTTTCATATTAGATTATTTTTTTTTGTTTCGTTTGTTTCATTCAAACAACAGCAAACAAAAATTTCTCTATTGACTTTTTTCCAGATACATCGGAGAAAAAGAAAATTCCGATTATTTTTTCTGTAATATCGAGAACATCACGAAACGATCAGTTTAAAATAGTTTCGTTTGTGTAGATAATTTATTTGAATAATAATGCCAAAAAGTCACGATTTCCATAATGTTTCTTCAGTGCAATAAACAAAAAACAAACTCAACCGTACGAAACTCATATCAAACAACAAATATGAAAAAAAAAAATGTAAGCTGTAATCCACTGTAATCGTACGAACCGAAAGAGTTTGAAAGGAAAATTTATGTGCATAAATGTCGTGTGCCAGCAATTGGACAGTGGTTTCATCACATATAGAAAGCAAATACGCAGAGAAATGGAGAGAAGTTTTCTATTCTCAGATTGATTTTTTGTTTTTGCTTTTTCAGACACATATCCATATAATAAAAAAAACACAACAATCGAGAAAAAGAGAGTCAAAAGGAAAAGTAAAATAAAAACCAACGACAACCGTACATATAACACGGTGTTAAACCATTTTTTGCACGCTCATCTCATGATGCGGTAAATGCAAAATGAAGAAACGAATTCAAGTGTGTGTGTGTGTATGGGGAAAGAGTGGCAATCGTGTACTGTGTGTTGAATGATGACGCCACTTTCATGCAGCTCATCCAATCTGTATTGCCTTTTGCCCAGTGCTGTTACGGCTGCTAATATCCAATTCTACTGCTGCTTCTGCTGGTGTGTAAGATTCCGCGCCTGCTGTGATGTCGTTTTGCGTCTAAAAACGCAAACACGGAATCCTTTGGTAAAACTGTATTCTCATGCTTAAGCCTCTGTACAGTTGTCATGTTTCAAGGTGAAAGCAGAAAATCCATACGAAATGAGCTTCAATCGCGATTTAATGCGTGTTGAACATCGGATGAAACATTTTTTTGTGATTACTTGTGTTTCATCGCAGTTTGAAATTGACGATATGTCCTTGCTTAAATAGAAATGTTCCACCGCCGGGTCGAATCAAAACAAAAAGAAATGGCTTTTGTTCAATGTTCATATCATTCAAAGCTAATCAAAGTCATAAACTCGTATCGATTTTATTTACGATGACACTCCTATTCTTACTATTGTGTCAGCAAATTGTCGATGATTTCAGCATTGATCGCATTCCATATGCGCCTGCACAAGCTGTTTACAGCTCGATTTCTGTGCTTTTCATCCATTTCGAAACAGACAAAAAGACACACAAACAATGACAACAAAAACCGTCCAAATGACTTTAATTAACGGTTATTTGAAATTAGTTTGTGATTATCGTGGTGCGATAAGCTCCTTCAAATCGGCTAAATAACATTTTAAAGCTCATAATAATAAAACAAGCAAATGACTAAAACCGTCTGATTTGATGTGAATTATAAAATATCAACAACATTATTGTTATTTCGTTCATTCAGTGCACATCGTGCTCTCGAATTCATCATCCAAAAAAAAAAACAAATTCACGTTGAAATGATTCCGCGTGATTCAAAAAGAGTATACTAGCACAAATACACAACGATTTTCATAAATTCAATGAATAATAATGAACTAATTAAAGGCGAACAAGAAATTATCGACTTTGACGTGTTGAACTCCACTGGATGCGCGCAATCTTTTTGTCTCTTCCTCTCATTCTATCAGCTATTTTCACATGCAACTATGTCACATTTAATGTTCATTTTATTACACATACATGCATTGAAAAATTCTATTGTGTTTTTTTCTGCTCAAGTTATCACATCCATTAACAAAAATCTCTCTCTAAAAAAACGATGAAATTGGATGTTTCTTTTCACAGCACAAACCGGCTGAACAATGGAATGAATGAAAGGCAACACATTTATTATATTTATACGTGCATACATTTTTCTTCGTTGTTTTTTTCAAATTCTCGCGTAAATTGCAGAACGTGGGCCAACTAATTAACGATAATGAATGGCTGAAGCCTAAGCATAGCAATAGAAACATTTAATTTTTTCTTCGTTTTTTTCTTCTATAATTTTCTTTCGCGAGTCATAGAACAAGAAAGTCTCAACCAATATAGCGTTTGTGTGTACGCATTTAAAAAAAAAACCAAGTTTCTTTTTTGCTTTAATTGAAGTGCATTGACGTTTGTTCTTGACTTCGTCCGTTTTTAGTTATACATGAATTTTGTAAATCATTTCTCACTATATTTTTCTGGCGTTGCTGCTGCTGTTGCTGTTTAATTATTCGTATTTTTCTTTTGTGCTGGAATGAGGCATGCAATTTGCCGTGTCTCGCCAATACACATGCACTTCGTATTATTTTATGAATTTCAATAATTCATATATAAGGTTTGGTCACATTCGTTCGGACGTGGTTTTTCATTGAAAATTGTATCGAACTTGCTTAGGCATAAATGAGTCGATACGATGTAGCAGCAAATGTTAATTGATGCTTATTATTTTTTCTCTCTCATTTTGTGCTCGCACTCGATCATCAAGACGATTTTTCAAGTAGAAACAAAAAAAAAGAGTTGCGATACAAGAACGATGTGTATATTTTATGATGTGTTATCTTAATCCATTAGCATGGCTTTGTGACCAAAACATGAGAATAATAAACATTATAACGATTTGTTTTTCGTTTTTGGCGAGTATTTATTACGGAAAAAAGATGGCAATTTGAGGAAGTGATTTCAATGGTAAAATGCCTAAAATTGGCCAAAACATTTTCGTACATTTCAACTAATTTATGGTTTTTCACACTGTTTCGACCATCCATCGCGTTTGGATTGCGTCAATTCGAGATTGTAACATGTGGCTTAAAACAAACAAAAAAATGATTCGTGACGACGCACACACACAAAATCGAAACAAAAAAATAAATATGTTTCATTTTCTGCGTTAGAATATATTTGTTTGTGCTTCGAGCTTTATCGAGCAAACAAATAATTTCGGTTGTCAGGCTTGCACACACGCTGTTCACACAGGTAACAAATATTATAACGCCCGGAACAACGTTCATATATATATTATTTGCGTATTCGTTTTTGAATGGGAAACAGAGAATCGAAATGAAAATCATGCTCGCGTTGAAAATCGGAATTGGCATATGCCCGCACAAAAGAAGCGAAAAAGATTTATGACTGTATACAACGCAAAATTGATGATTACATTTAAACGTATTGTGTGTTGTATTGTAAATGGGCGGTTTTTTTAATTCATTATTTTGCCGAAAGTAAACACAATAACCTCAATGAAATATGCAAATTTATTTATTTATTATAAACATCACACAATGAACGGTAGTGACGATATCGTTGGCTCTTTATTCTTGCATGTGTTTGTGTCACATTTTATGTATTAAATATGTTCAAATCATCATCATCATCGTCGTCGTCGTCGTCGTTGTCATCGTCGTATTTTTTCTCAAATCATTCAATGACTTTTTCACCGAAGCAAAAATGGCATTGTTGAAAAGAATGTAAGAGAGCTAGAGATTGTACGCTCGTTGACTACATTTATAGGCTAAATAGTTGGCACGTTTCTTGTTCAATGGTCGAACGTAAATCATGTGAGACACCGCGTGAACACACAATGGACACAATTGGCGAAGCCAATGAATCACAAAAAGAAGCACACGAATTTTGAAGCCAAACTCAAGCTAAATACGCTGCACACACACGATACACCCATTTTATGTGTACACAGAATATATTAAACAGGTGATTAAATAGAATGATGCAAAACACAGATAAATTGTAATCAAAAGTGACAAGAGACGTTATTTAAGGTTGTTTGGGGCAATTCGAAAGGAACGAAATAAAAAAAATCATTTCTTTTCTTTCATTTTTGTTTGTCAATAACATAATAATGTGCCATGATCAAATAGACACAATATCGCAACGAGTGAGAGACAGAGAAATAAAATAAAAATAAATTGCCGATTATGAAACAAGCGATTCGTTTGTTTGATGCAATTGACTGATGTTTGCCCATCGTTCCGTCAATCGGTGATACGATTTGAATGTGTGTACCATTTTTAATTCAATTTACAGGCGCACATCTGTTTGCTGATTTTCACAGTGTGTTGCACTGTGCATGAACAGAAACGATCTCTCTCCGGTCACAACAGGATGTGTCGATAAGTATTTTACTTAATGACAATCAAATTGAAAAGAAAAAAAATGATACCCCATGCAAAAACAGTCGAGAATATATCCTTTCTCTTGTTCGCTCGCTCTCTTTATCTGGAATGAAAACAATTGTAACGATTGAATGTTTTTTTTAAATGCCCTCCAGTATCGATATCGATATACCGATTACGTATGACCTTGAGCAAATGTATTTTGTGATTTTATTTGTACACATACTCTGTATGTATCTCTGTCTTTCTGTGTTTCTCCCTCGTTTCCATTTGCTTTTTGCAGCTGATTCATTGCATTGTTTTTTTTTATTCGCGCAAATGCTTTTTAACAGAGTCAATCATCATCGGATCTACGAATACATATCGATGTAAAATCATACTGCATATAAATGATACATGTAAATTGATGAGCAACAAACAATCGAACTAATTGATTTCCTATCTTCCTGTTTCACTCACATTCGATGTACATCGAACTATATAATTGTTTGCCTATACCATATAAGCGAAATGAAACCCTTTTTGCGCTATACAACAACGTGAAACGCAAAACAAGCACAAGAGAATCTGCATAAGCTGTCAGTTCAAATGCAAATCAATTTGAAAACTTCGATAGTTTTTTCTCTCTACTGCTACTGCTGTTGTTATTATCATTATTGCGCTGGTGCGTCTTAGTACCAGCATGTAGTTTGTGATGAGGTTGCCCGTGTGGTTTTTGCCAGTCAATATTTTAGATTTCTTTTCATGTGCAAGCGAAATCGTATCATTTTTTTTTGCAACGGCGTAAAAAAATCATAAAATTAATGTATTTGGCGACATATCGTACCAATAAAATACGCGGGCGAAATATGTACGATGCAAAAAAATGTAGATTGCATGGAAAATATGCAAATGATAGTTGTTTCCCCTTTTATTCCGTCATGATCAATTTGAAATTGAATTGTCATTTACAGATTATGCAATTGCAAACTCTAACGCTGTTTCGTTCGTTGCTTCAGTTCGTGTAGCACGACGACGTCGAAATATGCTAATTTGCGAATCATTAATATTCGCATCATCAGGCATTTAAATCGCGAGCGCACAAACAGCGAATATGCTTTTTTCTCTCCTTTACATCGTGCTTGTTTCCATGTTACTTTGTTCGCAACTGAATGAGAAATGAGTTTGTTGCTTTTTTCAGTTCGGCTCTCTATCGCTTTTCACGCTTCGAAAAAAAAAACAACCGTATTCTGAAAGTGTACTTTGGGACGCTACTGTTAGCCGCACAGTGTGAATGTACAATGGCAAATTATTACTTAACAAGTTATATCAATCATGCAATGTTTTATTATTAATTGAGGAAAAGACAATGCCGGCGAACATGAGATGCGAACGGCGTATTTCATATCCAATTTTTTTTTACAGTTTCGAATGTATTGACGTATTTCTGTTTTTTCCGCTCTCTCGTGACGTTGCATGGGCAAAGGACACACAAAATCGGTTTAATGAATGCAATAAATCAACAAAACTGTATATATGCCGTCGTTATGCTGGGGCGTTTTATTTTTTCTTCATTCATTTAAATGCATTCGAAGTGCTAAATGTTCTAAATATATTCGAGTGCAATTTAATGTTCAGGAATAAATGATATATTAAGGCGAATGAAAAAGCAAAGAAAAAGTTTGTTGTGTCTCATTTGAAAAGTTATTGTTGCTTGGACGCAAGGCGAAAATACATCACAAGTTTGTTTTAAATTAACCACAACAACAACAGCAAAGCTAAACAAAACTTCCAATAATAAATAAAGACCAATAAAAATGAGACTCTCTTACTACACTTTTTTTTTTATACGAAATTATTTTTGAAGAAGGCGAGAGAGAGGAAAAAAAGCATATTACGTTCATCGCTACGTGATTTGAAATAATGTATATATTTTTTTGTTCGTAGTTTTCGGTTTCTATATTTAAATTCCATTGCCCGATATATTCAATTCACATGCGAAGAGCAAAAAAGATCCCAAGAACAAGAGCGAAAACAATCTTAAATATTTATTATGTATTTGCACTGGTGTACTTTGATCGAAGCGTGTTTCTAGCATCGATACATTCAGGATAAATGGACAGAATATAAACAAACAAACAACAGCAACAACACAAAAATCGATAACGGATCACATCTATTGATGGAAAATACGTGTAGATTGAGTGGATTAACAGATCTTTAAACATGTTTGAGAGAGAGAGAGGAAAAAGAGCTCTGAGCACGAATATTTAATAAATATCACAAAACATATTTGGAATTACATATAAATGTGTTCCACATTCATGACACACAACCAAATTAAGGAACAAAATATTACCAGCCCACACAATCAAATTCAATCAATTTAATCTAAACTATAGTGTACAAAAACAACAACAACCATAACCAAAATAACAAACGTCATTGCCACCAAAATGAAAAAGAAAGTGTCGTTAAACTAATTTATATCGTGTTGAGTATTTACAAAGTGATTGAAAATGAAACGACCCGGAGAATTTCAACAATTATACGCGCTGTCATTTCCATTTCGTTTCGATATTTTTGACGCGCATCAGAATTCAATAAAATCAACATGCGTAATATACATCCATCAATATAAACCGATGTAAAACTGATTGAATGAACATACATAAACATATTCAATCAGTTTTATATTGATAATTATTATTAATTGCTATGCACAACGACAACTACGGAGAGGAAATGCTTGCTGCAAAGTGGAATTTACTAATTCAAACAATTTTGTGCGCGTGTTTTTTTAATATTTCGTTTATTTGAATTGAATGAAACGAACTTTCATATATAAACAAAATCAATATGTGACTTAAATTTAATAAACGAACATTAAACGAGTATTATAAAATTGATGAACAAATACGATGACTCCAATATATATATTGAAAATTAAGTAAAACACCATTAAATTTGAGTCAACTAATATTAGTTGACTCAAATTTAATGGTGTTTTACTTAATTTTCAATATATATTAAACGAGTGTTAACACCAAAACTCTCCATTCCATTACGGCATCTTATTGAAATTCGTTTGAATAATTGTTGATTTATGATTTATTTAATTTTTTTCATCTTTCAATTTTTTCGTTGTATTTGAATAGTACGTGGCGCACGACCTGGAAAAAATGTTCAGCTTAGTGAGGTAGACATTCGAAATCTATGCCTTAAGTCACGTGAAATATTTCTGTCACAGCCAATTCTGTTAGAATTGGAAGCTCCGCTGAAAATATGTGGTATGTATGATACGATTTTCTAATCTGATATTCTATTATTTATGGTAACCATCGATTTTCCTATAATTAAATAAAACAACAACAACAAACATAGAGACATATTTAACCTTGACGTTTCCGTCGTGGGAAATGGTGACGTGTGCTCTGTATTGAATAAATGATGGTGTGATAAGTTTGTGCCTGGGGAAAATCGATTTTTCGTTGAACCTGTCTAATTATAATAAAATTCAAGTTTGTTACGATTGCTGACCTACCATATGATTTTTCGACCAAGGACCAAACTAATAATCATTGCGTCCTCCGAACAAGAACTACAGAAAAAAGAGAGACGAGACTTGCATACGAATGAAACAAGATGGAGAATAAAACGCTTCAAATTAAATATTTAAAGTTGTAAACAAGTTCACACACACACATTCATGCATGCACAAAAATGCGGCAACACGAGACTATGTAATCCAATTTGAAATTTTTATTTTCTTGTTCAACGCACACAGCTGTCTACAGGCGCACGTTTCCAAAAGGCGATTGACATCATTTTCGCTTTTATTTGATGTGATTTAATGATGGCTATTCTTTCTTTTTTTGTCGCCGGTGTCCGCTTTCCATCCGTCTTTTTGAATACACGTCTCTTACCGTTGCACGATTTCATTTTTGGTTGATAATTTATTTTTGTTCGTTTTCCATTCCGCAGGTGACATTCACGGACAGTATTACGATTTGCTGCGTTTATTCGAATACGGTTGCTTTCCGCCACAATCAAATTACCTATTTTTAGGCGATTACGTTGATCGTGGAAAACAATCACTTGAGACGATATGCCTGTTATTGGCATACAAAATTAAATTCCCGGAAAATTTCTTCTTGTTACGGGGGAATCATGAATGCGCTAGCATTAACAGAATTTATGGGTAAGTTAAATGTTTCAATTGTTAATTATCTTGCATTCGCATTTTTTTTTTCTATGTTTCAATTGTATTGTTGTGAATTTATCGTCGTTGCAACAACGACGACAATATCTTAACTTAAAACGAATAAATTGATCCGACTTCATTGATGCGATGCAAAGACGCAGACATTTATTACGATCAATTACGCAAATTGATGGTTCTAATTAATTGAAACAAATATGACAGTTTGTCAGGCAAAAAATGAGAGCCAAGTCATATTTGGTGTATTTTTAGCACCAAACGGTCGATTAATTCATTTTTAATTGAAACGTCTCGTTTAATATCGAAAAAAATTATATTTCTTACTCCTAATGGTTTGCCAATGTTTGTCTCTCTGTGTTTTCTTCTCTATGTCTTTGCTTCAATGTGCCTTGCATCATCCAAATACAATTTCAGATTTTATGATGAGTGCAAACGTCGCTACACTATAAAGTTATGGAAGACGTTTACAGACTGTTTTAACTGTTTGCCAGTTGCTGCTATTGGTACGTAAATGCACAACTTTGTGTATAAAAAAACAAAAACATAATAACAACGTTAAAAGTTTCAATGACCATCAAACCATATAAATCAAAGCATAAGCTAATTGCACTTCCGTTAATTGCTTTATTTGCCATACAGTTGATGAGAAAATCTTCACGTGTCACGGTGGACTCAGTCCTGATCTTGCTTCAATGGAACAAATACGTCGAATCATGCGACCAACAGATGTACCAGACCAGGGTTTGTTGTGCGATTTATTGTGGTCAGATCCAGACAAAGATACGATGGGATGGGGTGAAAATGATCGTGGTGTTAGTTTTACATTTGGTGCAGAGGTAATTTTATCGTCGAAATAAACACGTGAGAAAATGAAAACGGAATCCATTGATTGATTCATGTTCGATTCGTTCAAAATAGGTTGTAAATAAATTCCTTCAGAAAAACGATTTCGATTTGATATGCCGAGCTCATCAAGTTGTAGAAGATGGATATGAATTCTTTGCCAAGCGACAACTGGTAACGTTGTTCTCAGCTCCAAATTACTGTGGTGAATTCGACAATGCAGGTAAACTGTCGGTCATCTATAAACGCCGCAAAGATGATCTAATCATTTGACACTAAACGTGGACGCTCAGGCGTGACACCTTTTTTCACTTTCTAAATGCATTTCTTTCTTCTTCTCGTTTGTGCCCCGGATCGATGATGACATTTGACGGTTGGAATAAAAAAAAACTGGTAAATAACAGGAGCCATGATGTCCGTAGATGACTCATTGATGTGCTCGTTCCAAATTTTGAAGCCTGCCGATAAACGTAGGTATGTGTATGGAGCCAACTACACTGGAAGACCTATTACCCCACCTCGTGGCGCTAATAATAAAAACAAAAAGAAATAAACGAAAACAAACAAACAGAAAAAAAAAGAATTCTTTACACAAACAGTTACAAAGATCATAAACTATTTAAACAACAAAAAACAGAGAAAACAAACCGAAAAAATATATATATAACTACTACACTTATTACTACTACGATTTATAAAACCAGAAAAAAAGAAACGTTCAACAAAAATGCATATAATACACATACACACACAGCGCGGTATCGTTGTTGTTAATCTTATTCGACAAATACATACACACCGACAGAAAGAGAGAGAGAGGAAAGGAGACAAAAGTAACTAGAACTGATAGCCTTCTATCATCTCGTCGATTTTCAATGTTTATTTCTTCTTCTTTTTTGTTGTTTCAATCAAATCATGCGTTTACCGTGTGCTCACTTGCGAAACGTGTGCGTATTTTTCAAATTTCAATTTCATCTCAAAATGCCATCTCAAAAAGGAAATTCTCCAATCGCACACACCATCAAGTTATAGCGTTTTTACAACAATTTTTAAGATAAAGCATCTGGTTTCAAAAAATATGCCCGTTCAAAACGGATATTTGTTATTCTAGTTTTTTTTTTTAATAAATTAAAATTGTTTTTTCTATTGTTAATCTCGCCGATCAAATGAATCGAATAAAATGTTAAACTATTTAAAAAAAAACACACACACAATTGAATATAAGCGGAAAACGACGTTTTTATTACAGAGTTAATATTTAAAAAAAACTTTTTATCGATGTGTGTTTCCTGCTTTTGTTTTGTGATAAAAAAAATGCTAATAAAAATGGCACACAAATTCCAGCGCTTTGTTTGCTGTTTGTTTTAATGCCATCGATATCTTCCGCTGCGTGTTTTTTTCGTCGATACTGCTATTATTCTGATAATATGCAAAATAATATAAGTGCCTACAGAATAGAAAATGACAGTAGCTGTTAAAAAAAGAGAAAGAGAGAGAGAGAAGAAATGAAGATTTTGCTTCGACAACATCCTTATATCGGACATTTTATTCGATGCGACGATGTGAAAATGAAGAAAATTATGAATATCGAAATGTTGTTATAGATTCAATTCGATTTTAATGGTGTGTTGCCAGACACCTTTAATGTATTTATATGGCATCATGAAAAAGTGGATAGAAATGTTCGCGCATATTGTTCGTGTGTTTTTTCTTCTTCTCTTAGCGTTAGCTCCATAAAAAAGTTGTGCACTTGGGCACAATTTCACAGCGCCCAATAATACAAAATATCCATGGCACATTCAGCGCAAATGCATTTTAAGTTTGTTGCCATGCAATTAGGTTGTTTCAATATTTCTCTCATCTCGGCACGGCGCGCATTCCGCACTGTTTTTTCTTCCATTTTTTTTTTCAATTACTCATTACAACGTAAATGGCATTACATCTACTGCATTAAAAAATGAAATCAATTCGCACACACTCTCTCTTTCATATCACAAACAAAGCCAAACACTCACGCAAAGTTTAAAGAATACAACTGCTTTTATCAGCACAAAAACAACAGTAACCGCATAAAAAAATGTTTTGTTTCAAGTCCGTGTGTCATCGTTGTGTATCGTTCGAATCGGCTGTTTGTGCCGGTGTCTCTTTTCGTGTCTCCCCCACACCATATGGAGTACCTTTGGTTCATTTTCTTCTTTGTTTGTGGTAAAAATCTGATCTTTTTGTTCGAGATATTTAATTGCTTTTTTGTTGTGTGTTTGTGTATGGCGTTTAAGGTGTTTTTTTCTCTTTTCTATTGAAGAATCACCATATTCGGTTATGATGTGTTATTTGTTTGATCCCCTTTGGATTTTTATTTAATTTTGTTGCATTCGGTGAAATGTTCGTCGAAACGCCAACAAAACTATCTTTTTTATATAGTTTTTTTTCTTCTTCTTTTTTAATTTAGAAATATACCGTTCGTTATATGTATATGTTTCAGTTTCGTTAAATGTATGCCCACTGTTTTATATATATATTATAACTTCGGAAATAAATCACAAAGACATATAGCAAAAAGAAAACAAAAATGAGCACACTTTTCGCGCTGAGAAATTTTGCTCCCATTTATGGTGACCACTATTCGGATATAGACATTTGAAATTTTGCGAATAACCAACATTTCATTTTTGTCTTTGTATGCAATTTGCATCGATTTATTCACCCGTGATCGCGCACACACACCACACACGCACACACACGCACACTCTCACACACAAAAATTATTTAGACGTTTTTTTATTCAACTCCCTCGTTGATAGTCGATGCGATTTGACAAAAATGAAATCAAAGCGAACCGTTTTTTGTTGGGTTAAATTTTTTCTGGCTTTTTAAATGAACAAAATAACGATGAAAAAAAAATTACACGCGCCTTACTTTTTTCTGGTTGTTGTTACTGTTATGCATTCAAATAGAGTTTTCTCTTCTGTATACTTGAAATTTGGAATGTGTTTTGACAAATTTATATCGAATTTTGTGATTTATTTGAGTAGAGTACAACAAAAGTTCGAATTGATGTTATTCATCTATTCTGTCTAGTTTTGCGATTCAAAGCAAATCGCGCATGTTTCATTTAGTTTGTTGAAATGTAGTTGTTTCAATTAAATTGCTGTAGAAGATTCTCGTTTTTATTCTATTCTCTTTCTATTCATTTTCTATTGCATACTTAACGAGCGAAATACCAAAGACTCAATCAATCGAACACATTCTTGCCATCAATGTCATTCATTCACAATGCTTTTATTCATGTCATGCAATTAATAAGCAATTTAAGTTCATCGTTCGATTTATTATTTTCCACTAACGAGAATTTTCAGTGATCAAAATCAAGCCCTTTTTTGCAAACAAGATATTTTCTTCATCAATTCGCTTTTAATTTAATCAATAAAAAAAAAACACATTCAGAATGCAATGGCAACAATAACCAAAAAAAGATTTATAAAACGTTTTTTTCCGTCTGTTTTCTTCTTAACTCAAAAAATTCCATTTTATCACATTTTTTTATCGTACATAGTTTCTATTCTCTCTTTTTTTGTTTTATATTTTCTTTTGTTTCTTTAAAAAAAAATCAAATCAAACAAAATAAATATTTTCTATATGTATATTTCATAATCATTAATTGCTTTCCATTTGATTTCATTTAGATTGACAATGAATAAAAGAAAATAAACAAATCAATCCCCCCACGCGGTTCAAATGAATTTCCATAACGCACAACACACAAACATGGCAGCAATAACTATCCAATAATGAACAAAAACAAACCGAAATAAAAAAAATAGAGAAAAAATAAAACAATCCAAAATGCATTGTAAGCTTACATTTAAACAGAAAAACATTTAGCATATGTGTCGTAGCGAATTTCAATCAGGCGAGAAGAACATGAAAAGAAAAATGAACAGAAAGCAAACAAAAGAATAAAAAAATTAATAAAATCACATAGAACAGAGTATCGAATGATTAAGAAAGTGAAACAAAGAAGCTACTATTACCAACTAAACTGTATGCAAAAATGAAATACACACACACACGCAAACACAAACACACATGAAACAAAATAGAACATTTTGAGATCAAGACACAGACACAGACAGTCAATGAGATCGATGGCTGACCGAGTGACAGAGAGAGTAAGGATCAGAATGGTGAAACTATTGCTATTAGCTGAAACTAATTTATGGAAAATCATTGAAGAGTTAAACAAAAATCCAACAAATTGTAACAAAGATACAACAATAAAAAAAAACAAGCAAACAACATATTAAAAATACTATAATTAAACTAATAATTGATGAACGATATTTATTTGAAAATAAACTAAACTAAATGAGAAAAAAAAATAAATTAAAATGTTGTAGTAACAATTGTAATAGATACAAAAAAAAATAATAATTAGCATTCAGCATAATGGCACCTGTTCATAAACACATTCAACAGGCCAAAGAATACCAATTCCAACCAAATCATTCGTTCCACACAAACAAATATGTTTTTGTTCTCTTTTTTGCCAACAAATATATTCTCTTCTGTTTTTAGAAAACCTGTTCAATCGCGCGGATGAATCAATTTTAGGCATTTTCATTTTGTTCACAAAATCCCAAATAAACAATAACAAAACAAATTGAATCCTCGCATCTTTTTAATTCAGTTTTTTGCATAGAATTCATTTTAAGAAAATATGTAAAAAAAATAATAAATAAATAAAATAATAATAAAATATATAGCAGAGAATCCACTCACATCCACAAAAAAACACACACTGAGAGACACAAAGAGCAGCATGGAAATTTAAATTGAATGGAAGTACACAACAACAACAAATGAAAAAAATCCAATTAAAGGCGAAGAACTATAATGAATGAAAGAAAGAAAAAACGAAGAAAAAAAACGTTAAAACTAATTCAACAATAAAAACAACAAAAAAATATATTATATTATGAATAATTAATTATGTAATTCTATGTATTAGACGAAAGATGGACGAGATGGAGCTGAGATAAAAAAAAAATAAATGCAAAAACAAATGAGCAAATAAAATAGGTTTTAAATTAAAAAAAAAGTTATACAAAAACTGAATGAAACTAATAAATGTGTAGTTCACATGCCATTCATTGACACATCAATAAGTAAAAATCGCGGGATCAGCGTGCAAGAAACGGAGGCGATTTATTTTGTGAATGAAGATCATTGGAAATCCCGTCGTCACCGCATATTATTTTCGCCACACAAAACAAATCAATTTCCGATTTTCCATCGGATCACGACGAATTTCGTATCACACACACATACAACACACTCAATGACATCAGCAATTTCAGTCGAGTTTCAATATTAGAGCAAGGAATGGCCAGCGATCTTCAATCGATGCGATCAGATTTACATAACACAATTCTATTAAATCAAGTGAAAATTGATAAAATCTATTGTATAAGTAACAGAGTTTCCAACAACAATAACAACAAATAAACACTGAAAAATTTAGCCGATAATCAACTCAAAATAGTATAAATAGATTATGAGAATATGATGGTCATATTCTTAATGTTGTCGTTTATTTGACAAACAAAAAATTAATAAGAAATACAAATTATTACTTGACAAAAGCAAAAGTAAAAGTCTCATTCGTAATAACTACTTAAAATATCTCTGAATCAATCATGAATGAAAGTAAAAGTAATAAAAAAAAATCACGATTGGTTTGAAACAACTGCATGCAGGCACACACATCCATAACAAACAAACGAAAAATTGACGAAGAAGCAATTCAGACTCAGACACACAACAGACACACACTCACACGCATCTCAAGAACCAGATGAACGATGATAGGACGATGATCAACGCTTCGGAGACAAAGCGAATCTAAATTTAAAGCGATTGTTTTGTTGTTCAATATTCACACAACATTGTGAGATAAAATTATTTATTCTTGTTTGGCATTTAAAAAAATAAAAACAAAACTCGTAGTCAAAAAAGTTAAATAAGATTTAAAAAAAATTAAGAAAAAAAACAAACACACAAAAGTTCACATTCATAAACTACAAAATACAGGCTCATAGATAATAATAATTACAATAACACATTGCAAGAAGAACATTTAAAATGGTATATAATGAATTGTCATATCGGTTTATTTTTGATTCGCGTAGACAAATTTCGTAGAGACGCAATAGTTAGATTGAATTCTCTTCATCTCTCTTTTTTCGCATCGGTTATAGTTTTCATTATTCAAATTATTGTAATTCTTTGTTTTAGTTAAAAAAAAGAGCGGATAAAAGATAAATAACCGATGTGTCCGTTTCACACCGTTCTTTTACTTCTTGTTTCGAATTATTTATGTCACTTTCTGTTGGCGCCCTCGCGCGTATACGTTTACTAAAAAATCCATCAAATAAGAATGAGAAAAATTCTAGTTCGAATATTATTATTATCATTTGTATGACCTAATGCGAAAGGTGTAAGAAAAACAATGATGCAAATATTCTTTAAAAAAACAATTATTGTGGATTTTTAAACAATCAATTTATTAGTATAATCAATCTTTTTATTCATGTTTAATTTTATTTTAATTTTTACAATGGAAGAAAACAAAATAAGATGACTACAAATTGTACGTATGTAGAGAAAAACACAAAAAAAAACAATGTGCGCGAAATTTAAAAATGAATAAAACAAGAGAAAAAAAATCAATCAACTATAAAACGATTTGTGAATTCCGAACGAAAATCGAATTATTACCATATGCACTTTTTATCAATCATTCCAAAATTTTATCGCGCCCAAAATTGCAGGCGCAATTATGTACAGAGAGGTGAGCTTCGAAATGGTTAGAGTGATTCCAATTCAAACTCTGTCACTCTCTGAACGAGACCATGAGAGCGAGAGAGAGAGAGAGTTAAAACAGAAAACCGGCAAGTATCATTTTACCAATTTCAATTCGAACAATAATAAGATGAAAAATCCCCAAGGTGAGATCGTGTAACTTCCGAAATTGAAATGATCTCCAGTCTGTTTGTTAGATTCAAACACACCAGAACCGTTTCGTGTGTTTTTTTTTTTTGTAATTTTTGTTATAAAGCCAAAATCGTTTCAAAATATTTTTTTCTCGAGAAAATGAAGCTAAGTAATACAGATTAAATGAAAGCGACAACAAAATAGTCTAAGTCAAGGATGCGAAACAAAGAACGAATTAAAGAAATGACATTAAAACCGATGGAGCGATGTAGTTTCAGTTACTTCTATTTATGTTAAACAATTTCTGAGAAATTAGTTCACGTCATCGATAAGGCAACTCAAGATGATAGAAAGGAGACAAGTTATTTTGACATTGACACTATTGTAACCAATTTATATTTATATGAAAACAAAAATCAATAAAGATAATAATTAAAACAAAAAAAAAATCACACAAAAATTAAGTGTATGTAGATGAAAATGGATGGGAGAATGTGTGCGTACAAGATTTAATTATATATCTAATAAAATGAGATAAGACAAACAAAATCGTAGTTTTGGTAAGGCATTTGGCATATTACCTGTCGTTGCTTGGATGCCCATCACTTTTGATACAACTGTCAATTTGCATCACTGTTTTCACTGGTAAGAAATATATAGGTTGCATTTTGACACGTCTCTTTCAAAGCGATAACGAACACAAAATTAAAATGAAAGGTATGTGTGTAGGTATTAAAATCGCAATCATGTCGATATGATTAAAATTGACAAAAATTCCATTTTTTATTATCTGAATAATAGAAGAGACTTGACTCCAAGTGCTATCAGCATAAATCAGTTGTCATGTCATGCAAGTTTTGATCTTTTCCAAAACAAAGAAGAAGATATTGAAATGCATTCACTGGCCAGATAGTATGCCAAAAGCCTATTTATTTAAATGAAAATATATATTCTTAGATGAGGACCTAACACTGTTCCCATTCTCACTCCGAAATTTTTAAAGCGATTTCAACACTTGATTCTACACAACCTCCGTTGATTAGTCCACAAAAAATAATAATTAACGTTGAATAAATTGGTGGAATCGTTTTCAAAATAGCGAGTCGGATTGGAGGCAAAGTCACAAACTTTAAATTGAAAGTAAAAAAAATATATATTTATTATATAGAAATATTTAATTGGCTGAATTAGATTCACTAAGAAGAACAAAACAAATACCAAAATAAATATAGAAAAAGAATCAACACGTTGCATGCATTTATTTTTTTTTTTTAATTTTTTCACAATAACCAACATCGACTGTTGAAAAACTTGACATTTCTCTACAAAGAAATTGAAATTTGTAATAAATTTTATTCATGAAAAATGTCTATAGCCCGTGAAAAACTAGCCGCAATCTTTCTATCTGCTATAGCAGATATGGAATTATAGTTCATCCCGGATTTGAGTTGAGGCAGTATGAAACCTAAAAGAGAATTAGAAAAGAACGATAAAAATTAATGGAATTCTTACGAAATTAATGGAATTCTAAAAGATTACGAACGCCCAGAATGCTGACGGAAATCCATGGACTTCACGAGATCGGATGACAAATGCTGAAAATGATGATATACAGTTGCCAATAAAGTGATTTGATTTTTCCATTATCATTAGATCCAAATGTGGATCTTTTTCATTCGTTCGAAATGCAGATATTTTTAGGCGTTTGAATGCTTCGTTCAGTTCTTTAATCATGAAGTCATTGTCCGATGCAACGAAAATTGATTTAATTCCATTTGTTGGATGTTTTGAATGGTAAGATTTGAGCTCTTGTCTTATTTGTTTAATGATTAGTTGTTTAGATGGTTCGCACATGTCGGGTGTTGCAACACCTTTCTCATTGTTATAGCCAACACATTGGGCGGCCGAAAATAACTTCGGACTATCGTTGATATGTTCGCATGCTCGCTTCCAATCGATTCCATTGCGTAAGTGAATAGCTAAATAGGCGCCTTTCGGTAAATTCAATTTTATCCAATTTGTTGCTTTTGATTGCATTTCGTCAGTCCAAACGAGATATTTTTGAAGTGCGATATTTTCTTTTTGAACTGGAAACGACGCAGGAGCACCTGTGAATGCAAGCACTGGCCATTTATTGGCCGGATACTTCTGATGCCACTTGTCAATGAGACCTGCTGTATGCCAAACATCGTAATGCAATGGTGCAAAAAATTCAGAACCAATGAAGTCTATCTTAAACTCATCCCAAAATGGACCGAATGGATTTCCTTCTTTCGCATGGCAATCTTTTTTCATAGAGCCACGCAGGCTCTTGCGCTCCATGTAACAAAATGAAATGCGTTGATCTTCAGGCCACACACTATTAGAGATTCTTTCCATAAACTCTTGCATTGTGATGACTTGATGGAATTGGCTAATGGGTTCCAGTTTAAAATATCTATCAAAAGGTACTTGTATCGATTTTGGTTCACCTTGACGATACTCAATCCATGGTGGTAGGATTAGAGTGCGATTTAATTTTTTCGCAAAATTTAATGCACCAAGAAAATGGTCAGCTTGATTGCCAAAACGGCCTGCAAAAAGCATAAATCTATAGTATAGTCTTTTAAAGAAAAAAAATCTTTCTCACTTACCCATACATGGACAGTAAACCAGATAACCGTTTGGATCAATATAAATTAACGAAATTTGACCGAAAAGATTGGTCAACAAAAACAACTGATACACTAGATTCATCTTGCAGCAAATAAACTAAAGTGTATAGGCAGCGGTTTACGAATTTATGTTTAAAAGTTCAAACGTCAATATTGAAGACTACAATGGCCACACTAGTGTCAAAATAAACAAGCTCCAATACATTCAATTGTCAAAATGATTATTTATATCAGTTTGAATCATGGCTATGAATAAATTCATGCATCCTCGGAATGTTTATAATGTACCGGCCGATTTTTCAAAATTAGCAGAAGAATTTGAAGAATTCAGATTAATAGTCATATATCGGTGGGTCTCTTAATTTTCAAATGATTATAATCAAAATAGCGCCAAAAATTAAATTCTTTAAAAACAATTAACTGTGAAACTAACGTTTATATTATATCTATAACCTGCAATAATAGTTAACTTTAATATTAATAAATATTTCAATTTATGAATTGTATACAGGTTGTGGTGCATCATGTATATATCCTTTGTTGGCAACCCGAATGAATTCAAATTGGCGAATGCTTGCCATTGAATTGAATGAAGGAAGTGTCAAGTATGCGCGAGATAATGTAAATAAAAATGGCTTAAGTGATCATATTCGAATCATCGAATGTGCTTCAAATGTCGATATGATTAAAATTGACAAAAATTCCATTTTTCATTATCTGAATAATAGAAAAGACTTGACTCCAAGTGCTATCAGCATAAATCAGTTGTAATGTCATGCAAGTTTTGATCTTTTCCAAAAAAGAGAAGATATTAACATTCATTCACTGGCCAGATAGTATGCCAAAAGCCTATTTATTTAAATGAAAATTATATTCTTAGATAAGGACCTAACACTGTTCCCATTCCCACTTCGAAATTTTTAAAGCGATTTCAACACTTGAATCTACACAACCTCTGTTGATTAGTTCACAAAAAATAATAATTAACGTTGAGTAAATTGGTGGAAACGTTTTCAAAATAGCGAGTCGGATTGGAGGCAAAGTCACAAACTTTACATTGAAAGTAAAAAAATATATATTTATTATATAGAAAGATTTAATTGGATGAATTAGATTCACTAAGAAGAACAAAACAAATACCAAAATAAATATAGAAAAAGAATCAACACGTTGCGTGAATTTATTTTGTTTTTGTTTCAGAATAACCAACATCGACTGTTGAAAAACTTGAAATTTAATAAACTGATATTTCTCCACAAAGAAATTGAAATATTTTTGTTTTGCTTCTTTGAATATCGACTCATTTGATTTGATTGAGAGACAACAGCCTCGATTTAGATTTTCTCATAAATGCGATACTTTAGAATGGGTGCGATGAATGTAACGTATTCATCGTCTTCCTTTTTCATCTCCATATCATCAAATAGTTCCATTAGTCTCTGGAAATAGACACCGTCAAATTCCAGATCAACCTAAAAATTCAAAGAATACGAGTTGGTCTATTGTCGACATCATATGCAAATAATTGTAATGCATACTTCCATCAGTGACCATAGACCGGCAATTTCAAAGTTCATCTTCACTGGTTTAAAACAGATGTTATAAATGTGAGCTGCGCGAACGTGCTGAGCCACCAGAACGGTTGGATACGTAACATCATTTGTTTTATCATCAAGAACCATATGCGCGGTGTATAGTATTCCATCAGCTTGCTTCTTAGTGATTAATCGACTCTACCTCCCAAACAATGAGACAATTGTATGAATGGATTAGCAAAAGAGGAAGTATATTTTAGAAGTGCAGTGTTACCTTCACCAAAATGAACACTATTGTGCTTATAAGAATAAATTCTTTTGGCAGCCCTTTGATTGCAGTCACTTCATCATCAGATAGTTTCATTATGAATGCGAGAAGTTTCCACTTCGTTGCAATAATCTCATTATTGCCTTCATGCAAATACAGTTCAATCAAAGGAGGCACTGAAACTGAAATAGTTGTTCGTCAATAATAATTCCCTTCATTATCCTTACAATCAATATCTACTTACAATCGGGATATTCGGGTTCTTCCTTGTATTCCTTAAATTTTTCATTGAATTTCTTTTGCGCCAAAAAAGTGAGAACAATTTGATTTTCGTCGGATTGTTTATATTTTTGTACAATGCCAACTCTACGTTTTGTCCAGTCAATCAAAAGTATCGGTAAATATTCGGCTTGCTCACAACCACGCAGATCGTAATAGTTCATATCAATCGAATATATTCGATCCAGTGTAGTCATGTACGTTCGAAATATGCCAGTCTTGGTTTTCGAAAGCCCTTCAATGAGTGGATCGTCATCGATTACGGGTGAAAAATTCAAATCGTATGATCTTACACTTTCCTTGATGAGATCTATTGCTTTCGCAGCATCATCATGGCGAAATTGAGCGACAACACGTCGGAAATCGGCATCTGAAGGATGAACACTATTCAATTTGCGTGTCCATCTGGCTGCCCGTTCAATTTGAGGTTTTCTTATGAAAAATTGTTCGTGAGTTAAATCGTTCCCAGCAAGGGAAGCAAATATCGGCCAATGATGCTCTTCCAACGATAAAATCTCTTTGATCGCATTTCTGTCGTACTGATTTATTTTAAATTCGTTTGACTGAGAAATTGGAATGTTATCCGGTGACCATAATTTCCACGCGCCTTCGAATATGAGAAAGTCCGTGTCTTGTGACATAACAGCCATAGCATTATGCTGAGTAGCATATTGTGCACACTCCAAATCACAGTCATAATGTACCGAATCGTGAAATTCACCGAATTCTACAGCAATGCTTTCCAATGTGTCAAACCATTTCAATGCTTTCGTATCTTTTTTGCTATCTAAAATGTCGTCAACCGTTTTGCCATCACTAATTTCATCGTATATATTGGCAAATCTATTAAAAACCTCGTCCTTCCGAGTAATCTTTGTCAAAATTTTTCCTTCCTCATTTTTTAAGTCGGAAAAAAACACCATGTGGCAACCAGTATTATGGATACTGTTGATCATTGCTTTCCATGATTTTGCAACGACTTTGTGGCGTCCACCGCAAATAGTATCTTTCGGATTTTGTGCCAATGCCCAGTGTGATATGCTTCCAAAATCGACAACAATTAATGGCGTTTGATCGGGATTTCCACTGCAAAGCCAATGGAACGCATTGAAATTATGTGATGAATATGTAATTTTATGTGCAATAGATTTGATGTTGCCGAATTTACCTTTTCCAGTTGTTGATTTCTTCAATAATATTAACGATATGAACTCGTTCTTCTCTTTTCAAAAATGTTTTCAAGCCAAAAACACCCATTTTGCTTACTTTGAATCGTTTGCGGTAAATATTATTGAATATTTGAACAAACCAATCACATGTCGAGCATCCAGTATAAGAGAAATACACCAAAAACTGTAATGCGAGCATTAACTGTCATTCTTTGCATATCGCAAATCGGTGCACAATTTAAAATGCTTATATTTATAATTTGAATGTAAACAATGTGACTGTACCGCAGTATTGGATATCATTTAGCGTAAAACGCAACCCTTTGGATGTGACACTTTCAAGATCACACCAATTACTAGATTGAAGATACTATTAAATTTTTGGAAATATCCCAGTTCTAGTCAACAAAAATAAATGTTTATCTACATTCAATGTATGGCCTTTTTCCTATCATTTACCACCAAATTCTTCGTCCATGCGGTTCGATATCATTTGAAAGACATTCAAATTGTGTAGCGCTTAAAATGCTGTATTGATGTGATTTGTTTCGTAGTCTAGCCAAAAGATGGCAATCGCATCGATTCGTTCGGAGTGAGTATTTTGACATACGGTGAATGATTGAAATGTTTTTGTGTTGTAATTTGCACGTATTGAGTGCCGCGCAGCCACCGTCAGTGCATGTGTATATTCGCTTCGTGATTGTATTTTCACATTCGCATTGATATCATGTTATTTGTGCGATGAGCCCATCATAAGAATTGTGTGCAAAAGAACGAGACCAAACTACTGTGAACTGGATCTATGGCATACATGTGTGTGCGTAGTTTTTTTTGTCTTTTGTCATCAATTTCATCTATATATGCAATAAATGTATCTGGCTCAAAGAAAAACACACGGAAAGCGAATCACGGAAAAACGCATCATTAGATGAAACTCACTGGAGTATTGAGTGTGTATAAAAAAGAGTATACGTTGTGTCAATTTTATATTTAGAAAATAGTTCGTCGACAAAAGTGTCGAAAAACCCATATGCTCATATCAGACATTGTTGTTATTTAGAGTTTTTTCGATTGGATTAAGTGGATTTTTACGAAATAGGTTAATTGCCATTAGAATTTTGTGAAAAAGAAAAGCGTTCCTAGGTGTTAGGTGCCGCAAACAAAGTGCAGTATTTGCTGAGACAGCGGAGAAGCGATTTCCAGAAAGAAAATTTACCGTGTCATTGAATGACCTAAAATTGAAAGTGAAGAAAATTCAGTGCAATTCGATTAATGTGCCACAACAGGCAATGCGATAAAGATGTCCTCACGTGTGTTGAAGAAATTGCATGGCGACAATGATTTGGAAGCCCAAGATGCGTCCGATAATGACAACAGTTTCATTGGTAACAGTGGCGCTCGCAAGAAGCAGTTCGATGGCAATCGATATGATTTGGTAAATATTTTATCATTTCTCTTTCTTCACTTCGTTCTATTTTCTCGGTGAATTTCATTTGAAATATTATTATGAATTGAATTGTTGGCATTTAAAAAAAATATGTATAAATCATATAATCAATGTCTTCCATTATGCATAGCACCATTATGGTGCTCAGCTGTTTTTGTTGTTGTTTTTGTTATTATTGTGTAATATTTATCTTGCGCATGAATCGCGACCATTCCAAGCACATATGTGTAACAAAAGAATTGAAGTTAAATCAACGTCGCAATTAGTTTTGTGTTTTTTTTTATAAAAATAGATTTTTATTTATGTATTTTCATTGTGAATGTTTGTGATGTAGTTCCAGCACGACGGATCGATGTCAGAGAGTGAAGTAAAAGAAGATGACAATGAAACCGAACATAATTCGACTGCAGCACCGAATCCATCTGAAATAAAGAAAAAACGCAAGAAGCGCAAGAAACGCAGTGGTAAACAAGGTGGATATCATCGCAGCAGCGAAGATAATGCTGACGTACGTATGAAAATGTTGTAGTTTTATTTTTATCATAATTGTTTTTTATTTTTCTTTCTCTATATTTTTTTTTTTGATATTTTATTGACAATGACAATAGTATATACATAAAACACAGAACACACACATACATGACTACGTTTTTAATTACATTTGCGGATTTTCTTTGTTTGAATAGATCGATGAACTGGCGCGCACTTTCAAAGGAATTAATCAAACGATTAACGATGAAAATAAACCACTATCAGCGAATCAATCGGCGGCGGCCACGCGATTGCTATCGGCAAAAACATTGCTGACAATTCAACATAAAAACTTGAATCCATCATTCGAAATGAAACGAATGTTTGGAAGCAAAGTCGTTCAAACGAAGCAGTAAGTTTATTTTTGACATCCATGACGCACATTTATATTCATGTTTTGTTTTTTTTCTTGTTCAGTACGAAATGGACGTTACATGATCGTCGAATGCGTGGTCGGCCATTTAAAGCAACATGGTTGGTAACGCCGAAGGAAAATTGGCCGCCAGCAAAAAAGGTTGGCATTTCCATGACGATTGATTCGTCAAAATCAATTGAAGCTGAACAATCGAGTAGCGGCCGTGGTGCAAACAAATGGTTTGTGTTCGAACATAGTGCAACGTATCGTCAATTGCAACAGAAATTCTTGACCGCCGTTGAGAGCATGGATTCGGATAATATCATTAAAATCATCAATCAGCAACCGTATCATGTAGACTCGTTGATTCAAATGAGTGAACTATGCAAAATGAGTGAAGATAATGCAATGGCATCCGAGCTAATTGAGCACGCAATTTTAGCCCTAGAATCGGCATTTCATTCAACATTCAGTTTAACCACCGGAAATTCTCGACTTGATTATCGTCGTCAGGAGAATCGTTCTCTGTTCATTGTTCTATTCAAACATGCTCAATATTTGGAGGGTAGAGCCTGTTCACGGACTGCATTAGAGGTGGCCAAATTGATTTTATCATTCGATCCCATAAGTGATCCATTGGCCATGATTTTGGTCATTGACTATTATGCATTGAGAGCCAAGTGCTATGATTGGTTGGCACAACTCTACGACGAATGGGAAGCATCAAATAATCTAGCACAACTGCCAAATATGGCATATTCGTATGCACTTGCACTATTTTATTTAAATAAAAATGGCAATTTAGATTCAGCTGACAAAGCAATTCAATATGCAATACTGATGTTCCCGGGTGTTGTTAAACCATTATTGGACGCACTTTCCGTACAGGTTGACTCTCGTGCCAATACGCATAAATACATTTCGTCATCGGCATACGACAAGTAAGTAGTTTTGACGATCTTATTTTTTGGCGAAACAAACGATTTTAAATAAATGTACATTTTTCAATCATCAGTCAGCCGGCGGCTTTGCAGCAGCTCACATCACTCTATGTTTCGCGTTCGAAAACTGTTTGGCGTGATACAGAGATACTCCCTTGGTTGTCGCGAAATGTGAATAGTGTACTGGATCGTGTCGATTTAAAAGATCCCATTGTCAATGAGTACACCACCAAACGAACTCAACGGTAAGTCCACCGACCTGAAACACTCTAGTTGTTGTATGCTAACGACTTTTTTCCGTATATCAGGTACAAAACACCACCACGACCAATTTTACGGCACATCATTTTATCGGATTTCAAAGAGAAGGTGCCGTTAGCACCTTTTATCAATCAAGAAACTGAGCCAATTGTGATGTATGACCCGTTACCACCGCTTGATTCGATAAATATCTATGCAAAACCAACTATGACCACACAGTCACGTCTGTTGCCGGATGCATCGCCATTGTCAATGTTTTTCCAGTCAATTTTACCAAATTTCAATGTACAAGGTGGCCGATTCGTGGCACCAGCCAATCGTGATGGTGCTGGCAATGCTGCCCAAAATCAGGATCCGGCGGTTGCATGGGATGAAAATGTTGCTCACGATCAACAACTTATGGATGAACTAAGACTTATGGGCGAAATTGATAACGGTTAGTCTTGATGAACGTTTTGAGTATTTTCGGTTTCTTGACCGATATTTTTCTTCTACATTTTTAGCTGCGGCTGTTGCAAATAACGAACTGAATCAACCATTCATCGAATTAAGAAACTCATTAACATCCGTTGTAGACGCAATGAGAGATTTTCTGTCGAATATCCGTGTACCGGAATTGCCAAACGATGCTGACGTCGATGAGAACGAAAGCACCGATGAGGATGCAAATGATTATCTGACATAAATTGCTTGGACCGATTAGAAGACCTATATGCCACGCATGAGATACTTTCTAGAGAAACATTAAATCAGTCTCAATTGAATCATGCAGAGTACTGCGTTATTACACAGTTCATTATAATATTTGGAACAATTTTTAAACGTTTCTACCCTCCGTTTTTAAAATCATTTTTTCGCTACAAATAAAATTTATTGTCGATATTAAAAGAGGAACATTGCTAAAGATATTATTAAATTTTTTGCACTCAATTTTAATCAGCAAATGACAACAGAAATAAATGGTCAAATACCAATTCTAAATATTTAAAATAAAAACTTTGTTTTTGATCAATTTTTCAAATTCTTTCGAAAAAAGCGAAAAAAATATTTGTGAAAAAAAAAAATTGTTGATAAAGTATTAAGCTTCACTTAAATGTGTCCCAAATTCTATACAATATATACACACACACATACACACAAACATCGCGTCGTGCAAACTGTCATAGAAAAGAAAATAATAATCTTTTTATCATAAGGAAAGCCACAAGCATTTTTAGAAGTCCTTTATTGAATATTTACTGATATTTTAAAGTAATTATATATATGTATTACAAATATTTGTGCTGAACACAGAGAGAAACATAATTTCAAACATTTACTAAAATCTAAATAAACGGATACAGTTAAAACACAGAGTTTCTTCATTTTTTTTTTTACCTTTGATCCACTTGGCGTCTTACCTGCTGATATATAGATGCTCATAATACCAAAACAATGTCCGTAATCTGGATGCCACCATATTAATACTGCCGTAATGTCAGTATTGGTACATTGTCTTCCCTTAATGAGTTGGACTTTGGAAAGTGTCATTAACAAAAACAATGTAGCTGTAATATTCGACCAAAATGACAGGTATTAGCCCACCTAAACTCAGAAGAAGGAAAAAAAAATGGTCAAGTGGCCGTAGTCATAAGAAGCATCTTATAGTCTTGTATTTAAAGTTCGAGAGTAAGCATCTATTCTATTTCTCCGTTGAGTTTGTAATGGATTTCAAATGTTGGATTTTTGTGTGGACAATAATTTGTTGTCGCCCACATTTCGAAGGTGCTGTATTTGGATTTTCTGGATTTTACGAGGACAATGGAGTAGATCAGACGATTTATGAAAGTACCATGGCACGCGACGATATCCATAAAATCAGAGAACATATTTTGGAAATGGTTGGATTAAATAATCGACCGTATCCCGAAGGCAACTATAACAAAACAAATCTGCCGTAAGTTAACGTTTTTTTTCTTCTCTCGAATAGTAAAACTGAACCTTTGAAAATAGATCATATAAAATTGCGATTTAATTAAAATAACTTTGTTCTTGATCAACTTTTATATTACTAATTTTGTTTTTTTCAATTCAGGTATAAAAAATCTCATAAATCCGTTCCCAAATTCCTATGGAAGATTTATAAACACTTGAACGAAGATGAAAATACGCAAATACTTCAAAATGATATCAGGCAAAATTCAATGAATGGAAACGATGAGATTACGGACGAACATGCTCAAATTATCAAGAAAAGTGACACCATTATGACTTTTCTAAACAATCGTAAGTACATATGCATTGAATTTTTTTGGTGTTGATACAAGTGTTTAACATTAATCATTTTTACTTAAGGTGATGCATTTCCAAATCCAAAAAATGAAACCCGTTTGACATTCGACTTATCTGAAGTTTCGCTTGATGGCATTACATTATTAATGAGTGAGTTTCATCTTTACAAACGGCCATTACCAGAGAAACACTTGGCTTCGAAACCATGCTTGATCACCGTATATGCAACGACTGTTGTGGATGGGTATGTTTTGCATTTATTTAAATATTCTTTGGACAATTTTAATAATTCATGAAAAAAAATCATTTCAATTCATTCAAACAGGGCTAAAGAATTGCATGTTATACAAACGGCTAAAACTACAGTCGGTTTTGATGGATGGATCCAAATGAATTTCACCACAAAGCTAAGTGAATGGATAACAAAAAAAGAGTCGAGTAACTTGCTGTATATAAGAATTGAATACGAAGACGAAATGGGCCATTGGGAGACGCCATCTATTAGTACCAATTTCTTACTCTGCTATTCAGATAATGAGCTACAGCCCTTTATCACTGCCTATTTTGAAAGTGAAAATCCCGACGGTCATGTTTTGAAGCATTCGTCGTTGAAGAAAGTGCCAGCTCCCAGTACGGTAAGAAAAAAGTCGATTTTATTGTTTTATATGTATAATTTTCAAAGGAGTCTTTTTCTCTTTTTTTTTACTAGAATCGTCGTTCAAAGCGCGATACTCAACAAACATCGACAAAGAAGCCGAAAAAACAACGACGCCTGCAAGATGATGCAAAGTCATTGCGATTAAATCAATTGCTTAATGCCGATATTAAACCTGATAAAACGTACAGAAGTTGTTCACGCCATGCATTATACATTAGTTTTAAGCAGTTAAGCTGGGATGACTGGATTTTTGCACCAGCCGGATATGGCGCTTATTATTGTGCGGGTACATGTAATTTTCCGTTTCAGCATGATACAGAAGTAACGATTCATGCCATAGTTCAAGAAGTGGCTCATCTCTTACAAGATCATCGCATTCCGAAGCCTTGTTGTGCCCCGTCGAAGTTGCAACCATTATCTCTACTTTATATGCAAAACGAAACCAGTGCTAGCATTAAGAAACACAAAGGAATGATTGCTACAAAATGCGCTTGCCAATGAATAAGAAATGTACAAAAAAAAAACAACAAAAAAATGATTATTATTATTAATACTTTACTGATTATTGATACTTTAATTAATTTAATTCTCGTTTTAAATGACATATTTTTCAGAACAAAACACAACACATCGACCATCAATTTGTTTGTTAATGGCAATATTTTTACTTTTAAATGCAAATTATTTTGATTAATGTATTGAATAATGTGAAAATGTAGTTGATTTTCTAACTTGGTAGCTAATTAATATGATTGATGCACACTGATGGTGATGAACGGAGGAGAACAACATTTTGATAATTAAATTTATTTTTTCAAACTATTGTAATGAACTATAATATGTAAAAATGAATGTAATCACAAACATTTGAAATAAAGTCATAGCAAATGTAATTGCACGTTTAGTTTTGGCTATTCTCTTTTTGTGAACACTTGAAACCTGAATTTTTCATCATTGAATGGAAAGAAATAGGAAGCAAATTCCTCTTCATATTCCGAAATGGACCATGCGTTATTGAATTTGAATCCGATGTACTTGTAAAGTGAAGCTAACATTTGTAATTTTAACAATTTCAAATCTAATTTTTTTTTGATCTGTGAAGATTCTGGTCTCTCCGGGTTGCTAGCTGGGCTGAATTTCGGATATTCTTCATCATTGGAAGGTTTTCCAGGACTGTATATCTCGATACCATCATCATTCTTCGAGACATCGAGAGTCGTTTCTTTGTAAATTTGGTTGATTTCCTTTTCCAAGCCATTAGTTATTTGAGATCCAACCTCGATGGTCTTGAGACGATCGTTATGCGCCATGAAATCGATAATGTATATAAAAATTTGTGATCGTTTAATGTGGTCGTGCTCTTCGCCATAAAAAATGTTGAATTTGAGTTTGGTCAAGGCTGGCATTGGAATTTTGGACAGCTTGTGCACATATTTGAGATCATTCAAATTGTTTATATTCCAAGTAAGCGATTCTAAACGTTCACAGCTCCAAATGTATTCTACGATGTCATCGTTGACTCCAAACCGGCAATCAATACTGAATGTTTCGATGGTTTTATTGCAATAAGCCGGAAACACCAAATTATGTAATGTTTTGGCGTCTTGGCAGGACAATTTCAAATGCTTTAAATTACTGAACTTCGGTGGTGGTGCGGTACTCGTCTTCGGGCCAGCTCGCTGCATGTAAACCAAATCGAGTGACTCCAGTAGTGGCAAAGCTTCAGCCATGTACGACAATAGTTCGACGGTAATTTGGATTCGATTTGTGGAATTGTTCAATGTACTTGCATCTTCAAAAATGTTATGGCTTAAACGCAATTCATTCAATTGTCGATTATTTTTCATGAAATACATGAGGTTTTTATTGCCGAAATTCGATTCATTATAATTTAACAGCGACAACTGCACCAAACTAGGGAATTTACGTTCGATGCAGGAGGTACTGGTGACACTTTGGATCATTTCCAAATTCAATTGATGCAGATTCGGGCACCATGCTTTAAATTTGGTCGCCGATGCACTCAAATGGCACATTGTGAATGTTGCCAGCCTTAGCTCGGGAAATATTCGATTGATCTGGAAATTGGCTAGCATTTGCGTAAAATGGACCGCAACGAGTGTTGAGTGGCATTTATTCATAATTAAGTCGTGGATAAACTTGTTTTCGCGATTTCTACATGAATCGTAATCGACGCGCAGTATTTTGATTTTATCGCCGAAGATTGTGAATGCATATACATACGATTTAAATTTGTCTCTATCGGACAGTGCACTCACACGAAACTGTTCCCCTTCAATTCGACTTTCAAACAAATTTGAACAAATGATAATGAACCGTGAACACGCTGCTGCCAGGTTGGCCAAATCATTCCATTCCAAATAGGTGCAGATTTTTAGCAAAAACTTGTTTGGCAAATAATTGAGTTTTTCAACTTTGATGCGTGGGTTTTGTCTGGAACTTTCTATGGACGGCACAGCCACAGACACTTTTTGTAGCCGCACCTTTTTCGGCTTTTTTGTCATCTTACGAGGCATTGTATGATATTGATGATATTGATTTCACGTAATAACTTTCCGATGGTTACTCTTAGTTTCAATAAATTTTTAAATAGAACGAAAAAAATACGATGGCACACACTATGCAAAGAATAAGCAAATAATTGAGACGAACAGTTTAATAGTTGACAGTTTGGTTCGCATTGACTTGTTCGATTTCAAACTATAAAACAAATAACCACTGTGTGTACCGCTGTCTCGTTCGAACTCATTCGATTAAATGTAAACAACGTTTCGTGTTACACGAACCAAAAATGTTGCATTCGTGTAAACGCGCCAAAAATCACCAAATTAAGACTGTGCTACAAGCATCAGTGGTGCAAACAAAAACATAACCACAACTTTCTAACACATCATTCCATAGAAACGTTGGAGTTTCTTCTGATCAAAGTTGTGCGTTATTAAGAATGACAGTTAATGCTTTCAATAAAGTGTTTGTTGTGCATCTTTACCATATTGAATGCTCGGCACACGGAACGTGATTGACTTATTTTAATATCCCGTAATATTTACCGCAAACGATTCAAAGCAAGCATGGGTGTTTATGGTTTGCAAAACTTTTTGAAAAGAGAACAAAGAGTCCATATCGTGAATATTATTGAAGAAATCAACAAATGGAAAAGGTAAGCTCGGCGACACTCTATACTCACATCTATTGCCCATTAAATGACATATTCATCACTTAATTTCAATGCGTTCCATTGGCTTTACAGCGAAAATCCCGAGCAAACACCCATAATTGTCATCGATTTTATGAGCCTTTCTCAGTGGGAATTGGCAAAAAAACCTAAAGACAATATTTGCGGTGGGCGAATCAATGTTACTGAACATCGATGGAGTAAAATGTTAAAAGCAATCCATGATACTGGATGTCATATGGTGTTTATTTCGGATGTGAAAAGCGAAGTAAGAAAATCGGCGACAAAAATAGGTCGCCGAAATGAACAGTTTGATTCTACTGTTAAATTATATGAAGAAATAAGTAATGGTTGTAAATTAGATAAGGTTGTCAGTCAAATAAAAACACCAAGAGGATTATCTTCGGAGCTCACAAAATTGGCAAGCATTGCAAAAGAGTTGGGCGAATTTCATTATGCGATTAATTTCGATTGCGATTTGGAGTGTGCAAAATATGCTACGCAGTATAATGCTATAGCTGTTGTGTCGCAAGACACGGACTTTCTCATATTTGAAGGCTCGTGGAAATTATGGTCGCCGGATGGCATTCCAATTTCTCAGACAACAAAATTTAAAATGAATGAATACGACAGAAATGCGATCAAAGAGATTTTATCGTTGGAAGAGCATCATTGGCCGATATTTGCTTCCCTTGCTGGGAATGATTTCACAAAAGAACCATTTTCCATAAGAAAACAACAAATTGAACAGGCAGCCAGATGGACACGCAAATTGAATAGTGTTCATCCTTCAGATGCCGAGTTCCGACGTGTCGTCGCTCAGTTTCGTCATGATGATGCTGCGAAAGCGATAGATCTCATCAAGGAAAGTATAAGATCATACGATTTGAATTTTTCACCCGTAATCGATGACGATCCACTTATTAAAGGGCTTTCGAAAACTAGCATGTTTCGAACGTACATGAGTTCGTTAGATCCTGTAAAAATGATCGGTTTAAACTATTACGATCTACGTGGTTGTGAGCAAGCCGAATATTTACCGATACTTCTGATTGACTGGACAAAACGTAGATTTGGCATTGTACACAAACATAAACAATCCGACGAAAATCAAATTGTTCTCACTTTTTTGGCGCAAAAGAAATTCAATGAAAAATTCGAAGAATACAAGGAAGAGCCTGAATATCCCGATTGTAAGTAGATGTTGATTGTAAGGAAAATGAAGGGAGTCATTATTGACGAACAATTCTTTCAGTTTCAGTGCCTCCTTTGATTGAACTGTATTTGCATGAAGGCAATAATGAGATTATTGCAACGAAGTGGAAACTTCTCGCATTTATTATGAAACTATCTGATGATGAAGTGACTGCAATCAAAAGGCTGGCAAAAGAATTTATTCTCATAAGCACAACAGTGTTCATTTTGGTGAAGGTAACACTGCACTTCTAAAATATACTTCCAATTTTGCTAATCCATTCATACAATTGTCTCATCGTTTGGGAGGTAGAGTCGATTAATCACTAAGAAACAAGCTGATGGAATACTATACACCGCGCATATGGTTCTTGCTGATAAAACAAATGATGTTACGTATCCAACCGTTCTGGTGGCTCAGCACGTTCGCGCAGCACATATTTATAACTCATGTTTTGCACATGTTAAAAGGAATATTTACATTGCCGGTCTATGTTCACACATCGAAGTATACATTACAATTATTTGCATATGATGTCGACAATAGACCAACTCGTATTCTTTGAATTTTCAGGGTAGTCTAGCATTTGATGGTGTCTACTTCCAGAAGCTAATGGAACAATTTGATGATATGGAGATGAAAAAGGAAAACGATGAATACGTTACATTCATCGCACCCATTCTAAAGTATCGCATATATGAAGAAATATAAATCGACATTCCTGTCTGTTAATCTTTTAAATAATGTTGGTACTTGTGTTGGTGTTCTTAATTTGTACATTAAATAGAATGTAGCCAATTTAATAATAAATTTATATCTCCAACTCGACTCACTATTTTGAAAACGGTTCCAGCTATTTTACTCTATACAATCAATGCTAATTATTATTTTGTTTTTATTAGTCAACAGAACTTGTATATCTATTGAAAATATCGAGAGGAGAGTATGTTTTTATTCAGACATTACTCAGCCATAAGCGCTGAATAACATACTCTCTTCTCGATATATTCAATAGATATGAAATGTCGAAATCATTTTGAAAATCTCAGAGTAGGGTTGATAACAGTGTTAGTTTCTTAAGATTTTTTCAAAAATAAATTGGATTGTGATGCACTATAGTGCATAGCCAGTAAATGTTAGCTGATGTCTTTTTTTTAAATACTGACTAGAACTTAAGTGACATGACATGACTGATTTATGTTGAAGATAAAGTTTTTTTGTCATCATCATCCAAAAGGAATCTTACCTTTCGATTCTATCGCAAATGGATTTCACATATTTTGCATAAAAAAGAAACTTCAAAAATTATTAATTTATGTAAATTTATTGATTTATTTTAAATTTTTACAACTCAATAATTCATTCAGTTGCATTGCGTTTGCAACGAAATTGTAATTTAGATTTTTTTTCCTCTTTTTAATTTAAATTAACTTCCTAGTATATTCGCGAGCTTCTATTTAAACATTTTTTTTTTTTCAATATTTTTCTTGTAACCATTTCGATTGATTCATTGAATTCTGTTCGATAATAATCATATTTGGAAAATTGTTTTGTTTTTTTATAACGATTTGTGTGTTCCTTTGTTTTAGCTAAGTTTCATAAATGTTGTTTGCTTGCTTTTGCTGATTCGATGGACTAGAGTCTCAATCAATTTTAATATTCCTTAGAATTTGTTGTTGGTGTGTATTTTCTGTGTGAATGTGTGTATGAATAAGTAGATGATTTTGATATCTCTTTTCATTGCTCTTTCCCTCTTTCGTTATAAGTAATTTCATTTCAGTTACTGTCAATTTCTTTCTCTTTATCTCGCTTGCCCTTGCTCGCATCGTACCTCAATTTGTGTTTTATTCACCATTTTTGTTTGTATTGTTGTTTCGTTTTGTATATAAATTAGTGGATTTTAGATTATTTAATTTGTTTTTTTTTTGTTGTTTTCTCTTTGTTATTATCTTTTTTTTTCTCATTCATTCAGTTATTAACTTTATATCACACATAAGCGCAAAAAATGAAATCTACAATGATTAAGATTTTAACAATTCGACCAGCGTTCTTTTCTGTCTGTCTTCGTGTGGTTCGGTCTTTTTTCTTCATCTCATTTCCATTTATTCATTTTTTACACTTTTCAGAGCGCGCTACAACCTCCGATATGATGCATGAACTGTAAATAACAGCGACAACTGTGTCTCGTACCAGCAGTATAAAACGGTCTTGTTAATTTACGTTTTTCATTTTTAATCAATGGCTTGAGTATCGTCTCGATTCGATTGAGCGTTGTCGTTGGCGCTGTCATTTGTCCATATGTTACTGTTCATTGGTTTTCGATGGAATTGTTGGCGGTGATGAACTGGTTGCTGGTGCATTTGGCTTAACATCGGATTTTGTTATGTCTGTTTCGGTTGCGTTTGGATTTGTTATTAGTAAATTTTTCATCTCATTTGTTATGTCCTGCGATTCCAACAACGATTTCAGTCGGCTTGAATTCGTTCCGTCATTTTTGTCGTCGATGATACCAAGTTTTTGGTAATAGTTATTCTAAATAAAAATGATTGAAAACAGAAAAACAAACCGTCAGTTGCTTTGAATATGATTGAATATGAATTCGCTTACCACATCAACATTTTCTTCGTCATCTGTGATATTGGTATCGTTGTCATCTTCTTGCCTAGGGTTAATCACAAAGAAAAGAGTGAAAATAATGGAAATTAATCAATATGTAATGGAACGTCACACAATTGCAACAACATTGCTTTAATTTGAGATTTGGTAGTAGTTTTAAGAATCGTGTTCTGTTGTGGAAGAACAGAACTACTACCAAATCTCAATTTTTGTCAGCAAAGTGTTTGCTAACGCAGCTTCGTTCAATTCATTTGCAAATTGTTTTTAATTTATGTGTGTATATGTGTGATCAAACCCTTATAGATATACTAAATAGATTTTGATATTGTGATTTTTTGAAATGGATGTAATGGATGTAATGGAAAAATAATCGAAAGAATGGATAGCATTCTTCAAAAATGGAATAGTAATTTTTAAAGTAAGTATACCCATCTTCTTGCTCATCATCTTCGTATGGAGAACGTCGATCGGTTTGACGAAATTCATCTAAAACCAACAAATGTTGAATTAACAAATGCTCGTGATAAAGCACTGAATATATATATCAAATTACCATTTTGCACTGTGTCCGAACTATTGAGATCTCTTTGTTGGTATTCACGTTTTAAAAGTGGATTGCTTTTCAGTCCTTGCTTTGCTTGGATCTTTTTCATACTCTCGCATGGATCTTCTTCACTTTCCGATGATTCATTTTCGCCATCAACTCGACCAGTGCCTGATGCTTCAAGCGGATCATCACCATGTATTTGGTCCAACATCTGTTGTGATTGCAATCGCACCAAAACGCCATCGGAAATCTCTTCATTTTCAGGTGCATCAAGCTGTAAAAAAATAGATTGTATTTTATTAGTTAAGTTTTAAATTGACAATGCGATTTTCAATGCCCACCTCACTCGGGCACAATTCAAATGCCAATGTCATAAGATTTTTAGCCGATTGTGATCGTTCAAGCATGTAACCGTTGGAATTGTCATTTGTGGCAACCGATGATATGGCCACCGATGAATGAGACCAGGAACTATAACTGTATTGATTGCTTGGCACTCGACGATCAAGCTCTTCTCGCAACCATTCACAAGCCATCACCCATTGTGTTGTCACTTTGAAATTATTCAGTAGCATCTCGTGTGCACATTGACATGTTTTAAATAGCTGCACCAAACATTTCATGATTTGATAGGCTCGTTTTTGATAGTGTGTTTTCGTTCGTTGAATTATTTCAAGTAAACCTTCACGCTCTTCGGCCACACCGAGCAATGCATTATGGATACGATGATTTTGCCATGAATCTTCCATCAACAATATATTCAATAGCATATCGGTGTGATGACGCAAGTCATGCCAATAGGTGAATCCACATTGCCACAACAATTCAACAAGAACATTTCGCGAAAATATCGGATTCTCCCAACAACAATATTGCAACAATTTTAATCCTTCTTCACCTACATGCACATCTTCAATGACCTTCTTGACATAACTGTGAAATAGAGAAAAGCAAATGTTTAACCAAATAGATTGTATCATACAGAAACGGAAACAATGCGATTAATCGCGGAAACTTACGATGTTTTCTGAAATAGATGCTGCATAGCCTCTTTCGAAAGTTTTGGTCGATCTTCTGGATTTATTTGCGGATCACCGTAGACATTTGGTAAAATTGGCGATTCATTTGGACTCGAACATTCCGATGTAATGTCACTGCATCTAACAAGCATTGATACAACATGATGCAATTTACATAATTCGGGATATTGATGTTTAATTGGTAGACCAGGTCCTTCGTCTAATGCAACTTGCATAAATATTGCCGGAACATTCAACTAAAATGGACACAGGTAATTTGATTTTTATGAAATGCATACGTTTTTCTTTCATTCAACTCAACGATATATGGAACATTGCATTACCTTAAGCAATTGTAGCCTTTGCTGTGTATTCATGCCGGCATACATACTATACATATTGAAATATTGTGTTAAATGCTTTCCATTATCTGGTACGTCCGTTTTTAATAAATACAATACATGCATCAATATTTGTTCACACAATGAATCGGCCGTTGGTTGAATATTTTGCAATGGTTCGTCGCCCATAGCAAAATGACATAAAAATACGATCAATTTAACAAACATGCTGCGTAACTCTGGTGTTGGTGCAACCAAAACATATTCAGCCAATCTGCCGGGTATACTGATCAATGCATTTTCGCAGAACCAACGTCGCACCATTGTTGATTGGCGGAAGTGAAGCGATAATGTTTCATACCTACATACATAACACAAAAGAAATTTCATTAGATTTGCCATCAAAATCAATGAGTCTATGTTCATTTACCAATCGTTTGATGCTCCGCGCAATGTTTTCTTCGTATGGAATCCGGTATGGAATAAGAAACGAGATGCTAATTGAATGCCCAACAATGATAACTCTTCCAATTGTGGCGTCTGAATGAACAAAAAGAATGACATTCAAAATCAAGTGAATGTAGAGAGACGACTTGAAAAAGCAAAAATATTTACCATTTTTTCGACGCGCGTTGGTGCCGATGAATGTACCATTTTACGTATGAAATTGAAAAATTCGGATGTAAAAATGTCGCGTGAATGTAAAAATCGGATATTTTGTATTCGAACGCTGCGCTCAATTGGTTCTGGCATTGGTAATATACAATGACGACTTTCGGCCAATGACAATTGCTCTTTCAGTGATTTTTTATGCATGAATTTTTGATCACAGCGTGTGTAAAAAAGCATATACGCATTCCACCATCGTTTCTGTCGACGAAACTGCATTCGTTTCAAATTACTGTCAAACACTTCGCCCATGTAATCACCGCCAAAACATTGTGCTTTCAACTCTTCGTCTTCGTGCATTTTGCATTCGGTCACCTCACCATCGTCGAATTTATACCATTGGTCTTTACCCGTCTCGTAGTCCCTACGAACAAAACAACAATATATCATTTTAAAAGTGAACTCATTCAAGTTGCACATAATTTTAACTCACTTGTGAAGAATATAGCTAAAGTAATGACCACCAGATGCTTGTCCACTGTGCACAACAATTCCGGTCAATTGATACTTGGTCGGACTTTGTGAATCATCTAATTCATCTTCGTATTCGATTACTTCACCTTCGATTTTGGCCAAACCCGAAACTATTCAAAGAAAATAACATAAATCATTTATTTAAATGCAATAAATTCAAGCAGAATTCCCATTTATTCTTACCTGTGTATGGTTCCATGTCTAATTCCCGTGGAAACTCAAAGTAATCATTGAATTTAATAGCACAATCACGTTCGTAGTCATATTCGAATCGTTTCAATTGGATTGCCAAAACCGGGGGCAGCTTTCTAACACACAATCGCTTGATTGTGACCACCTGAGTCAAAAGTCAAGGACAATTTAGTCATTGAAAGTTTTTGATTTAGCCGAATACAAAGTGTGGAACATACCTTTTTATTACATTTATCACAATGATAGGCATCGGCGCCTTCAAGTAACTCTCCTTTGACATATTGTTCGAGCGATTCTGTGAGTGAACTATGATTTCGGATGTCGACGCTAAACACACTGAATGGTTCTTCTTTTGAATAACGATGTGGACATTCTTTGCAAATTTTTTGATCACTAAAACAACCACCAAGTGTCGATGCCATCAATTGTGGATGGCCCAGGGCCTTTAGACCTTCATCTAAACTATCCAAAATCGACATAAAAAATTCAACGGCGTCTTGTTGTTCTCGCAGATTCACCGGTTCCCCTTGAAGTCTGAAACACAAAAGAAACAATTTCAATTTTGAACCCAAGAGGCGATAATATCTATAGATATGCAACTTTGAATGAACTTACTTAAATTGACTCCATAGGCCGCGTGGAACATAAAACTGTAGTGCACTGTGTCCCAAATGAGCGAATATTGCTTGGACATGCTTTAAAATCGACACATTGTAGCGTTCACGAATGCTCAAGTTACTGAATTCCGTATCGTTTTCAATTCGATAATAATCGGATGTGGTCTGAAAAATAGAAAGGAAAATGAAGAAATTCTTGATAATTCGCAACAAAAAAAAAAAAAAAAAAAAAAACAATTATTTCGAGTCATACCTCAGCTTCATTGCTGAAATCTTCGTGTGGATCGTTGCATGCCCCGGTTGCGCTTAGAATACCAACGCGAATCGATGGCACCATAAACAATTGCTGCAACACCGAATTCATGTAGCATGTGGCGCCAGCATTTTTCAAACCGCAAAAACCTTTGAATGGTCGTGCATTAATTGGTGGCAAATATTCCCATTCGCGTAACGGTTCCGAATGTGTGCAAATCATATTTACTAAATTATTAACGATTAATTTCATATTTGGTATTGAATTTTGGCATAATGCAATCAACAAATCACATGCAGCTGTTATGGTGTGTGGGCTACGACAGACGGGCGGTGCTGCATCAAAATTGATCAACTGATCGCTTTGATAAAGTTGCAAATATTGTCGTGATGCTGGAAACAGAAACTCATCTAAGATTTCAATGATGAATTCGGTGAGCTGGGACTTTAAATCAGCATTAAAGTAGAACATAAGCTCTTTTGTTAAACATAAATGCCCTTCGAGGAGATCTTCGTGCACGCTCGTTTCACCGCATTTTTTCACGTTCTCCAAAATGGCGCGTAGCCATGAAATTTCCTGCGTCAATAGGACATCGTTGATTGGAAATGGCCAATTGTATAGGCATCCATAGTTCAGTGTTCGACACAATAATTGGAAGAATTCAGCACATGTGCTTGAATTGTGTGGTGCTAAATTCTCCAATGCATCAATCAATAGTGCGATAACAAATGAAAATGGTCGCCAATCGGTTGCACAATACGTACAAATCAAGTACAATTGTTCGGTTGCACTTTGTCGAATTTGACGCATTGGATTTTCCAGCACTAATGCCAAAATGAATTTCGGCCACATTGGATCTTTGCTAAGCGATTCACTGGCCCCCGGATTTAAAACCAACGATATGGTTAACACTTCAAGAGCTTCTTTGCACAAATTATGATCGGCTTGTTCTGGTGTCGGCTTTGAATCGCTGAAACTATTACTGGAGTCCAACATATCGAGATGACCAACACCACTGGCCCATGCCAATTGAACAATTGCCTTAATCGTTTGCACATCTGGACACGACCATTTCAATGCACTTGCAAATAGTTTTCGGCATGTCACACCTTCCGGTTCATATGATAACATTTCATTCGATAGACTATCTGCCAATTTCATTGCAATCACACGAATTGTTTGCTCCGTTTGACCCAAAATATTTGTAAACGTTGACTTTAGCAGATCGATTTGGGAACGACCCGTTTCGCTAATCGATGATGCTGGTTCGTCACCGACTTTGCTTAGTACACAGCCAACCACAAACAAAAAGATCTTTGACAATCGCAATACATTCGTGAAGGCAGCACGTTTTGTATGTACATCGGAGTTTGGTATGAAATTATTTTTGGTCAATAGCTCCAGTATGAAATGAGCAACACCTGAATGAATCCATGACATTTGAAACGATTGATTTTGCTCGATGGCCGGTATGAGCAGCGCATACAACACTTCCAAATTGTAAATCACTTGCGCAAATGGTGGATGAAGAAACATCATTTCGGGCGTAACGGTCACCAAATTATCGTACGTTGCCAATGGATTACACATTTGTTGTAATTTCTGTGATGTTAGTCGATCGATTGGTAACAAATGCAATAGACTACGGCAGCCTTCGCGCAACAGTGCATGATTCAAATCAATTCCCAATTGATACAATCGCAAAAAGAATTCGGTGTAGTGTGGCTTTTGTGCGATTATGATGCCAGGAAGTTGTCGTTCATTTTCTGGTTTCATCATGTCGGGGCATGGACGAGGTGGCGAACCTGATAAAAAGTCGAATCGTTATTAGGTTTTTGTTTGATTCACAATTGAAATGATAAAATGAAAATTACCTGTACTGCTATCGCTAGAGCTGTCTGGGCTACTCGATAGGCCTGGACTGTACGGTGATAATTTGGCAGTTATCAACATTTTATCACGAATATTATAATAGCTTATTGCATTTTGATCATCATTAATTTCGATTAAGTTGTCATTTGGATAGTAAAAGTCGATTTTGATATTGTTCGATGTGCTTTTGATGCGTTTGAGCAATTGTCGCTTGAATGAGGAAACCATTTCGTTGCTATGCGTGTTCACTTCAATATCTTCGGTTTGTTGTCGTCCCGGAAATTGAATTCGAACATATAATGTAACATGTTTGCCGCGATAAGCTCGACTCAATGGCAAACAGATACGTTCGCCCGTATATGCACGATCACACTCAACAATATATTCCAAAAGCATAATGATAACACGGCACATTTTCTCCGCTTCAACATGACGCATTTTATTATCTTTGTTTTCGTCACTGTTCTCCTGTAAATTGTCACCTTGCATGGTTTCCGTTAGTACCATAATATTGTCGTGGTACGCCTTGAGCCGATCACAGCACTCTCGAATGAAATTCTCATGAAATGTTGCAATATTTGCTTGAAGTCTTGGTCCAAGTGCGGTCGATACTTCTTTCAGCAATTGAATTGCTTTGTGTGAAATAATCTCGTTGCCGGTGGTAATGACACGCCATAAATAATCTTTGCCGATGAGATCTTCGTCATCAAGTATGTAACTACGTGATTTTGCCTTTAGTTTCTCCTCTTTTGAATTGACCGCCTTGAAGAAGCGTTCAAAGCATCTAATGCCACTTTCGGTTAGCAATTGTGGATCCAATTGTAGTATGTTATTTTCGAAAAAGTCTTTATTGATACCGGGATCGAGATCCGGTTCTTCGCCCATCAATTTGCCAAACCATCGAAAGCACTCTTCGCGATCCGTTGGAAAGGCAGCATTCACAGCCAAACACTGCCAAATTTGTTTTGCTTGATCCGAACACAGCCACAGTTGACCATCTTTTAAGACGAATTTCAAAAAATCTAAACGCTCTTGAATCTGTTGCTGATGCGGATAACGATGATCGAGCAACAGTGTTTCAGGCACGGTATCTGGTTTCTCTTTAACAATCGCACGGACGCGATCCATGTATGCGGTAAGGCTATTTGTTACCAAAATGACTAGCGTATGCTCATTCTGTAGCCGCTCAATCACATGCTGACGATTAAAACTCTGATGCATTCGTTGCACATGACTAGTGGATGGATCGTACAGGCAACATATTTCACGGATTAAACGTAATGCTGGCAACACCCATCCATTATCCTGTTTCAATTCTTCCACACATTTTGATAGCCATATGGTTTTCTGAGCATCACGCTCTTGCGCACAACTATAATCCAAAATTTTCACATGTGCCGTTAATGCTTGTTCCATTACTTCTTTTGGTATTTCCAAACTATGGGCCAATGTCCAGAATAGTTTTAACACTTTGTGTGCCATCACGCCACTTTTATCGTCTTCGGCTAAACGACGAATTAACTCCAATAAACGTTCACGTTGATGCTTATTGGCCGACTTCATGCTGGCCTGTATATATGAATAAAACAGAGAAAACATTAAAATTCACTCGAAACAAAAAATTGAGTAAAAAAATGATGGACGAGAGTAAAGCTCACCTGAAAGCATCCAAATAAATGATCCAATTGCTCGGTATTAAAATCATAGGCTAATTTTGCAAGCAAATCATGAACATTCTTAACGATTGCTTCATGTTTACCAGCTTGTGCTTGCCATACGGCATCTAAATCACTGAGCGTTAACGCCTTTTCTTTGATTAAAAATCGTAAAATTTTCTCCAATTTATCCACATACTGTGGTTGATGCAGTGAATCATGCAACACGATGCCCAATACATTACTGTCTTTTATCCATTTTGCAATTTTTTCCGCACTCAACCAATCGATTTCCTCTTCTGGGGCGCACATCGGAATTTGCGATTGTCGCGGATAGTAGGAAAAGGCGAATAAAATCTTATTGATTTCATTTAATGCACTCATTTTACCATTAAAACTGGATATTTTCAATAAACGTAAAATCATTTTCAGTCGAAACATTTCCAATTCTTTGATAAGATTCTCTTGATTTGATAAACGACTAGTTAAACATCGTGCCGATTTTATAATTCCATTGATCAAATCATTTCGACCTTCTGGTTTTGCTTCACGTTTTAGCTCTTCATCCGATAAATTGTTTAACAATTCCAATACAATTTCCCACATGGGTAAAAAGTACTTTTCAATGGTGCGCACCGTAAGTAGCTCATAACATTGGCCAAATGGTCGAACCAATGCATAAATTAAATGCAATGTTATGTTGCTGTTATTTTCATTGGTTTTTATTTGGGCGGTTGGCGTTGTATTGGTTGTGGTTGCTGTTATTGGTCGTACCGTTGTCACTCCATTTGATGTTACAGTTTTTGCATCTTTGGCATCGATTGGTTGTTCGCTCGATTTCTTTTGCACCGAAGCAACACCAGCATAAAAACGATCCAGCAAATTATCAAAACCACCATATTGACCAAATCTGTCAAAAATTTATTAAAAATTTAAAAAAAATTATAATAATTTGTGATTTTGAATTGAAACTCACCGATTGATGAGATCGACAAGCCAACCGCGTGGATGATGTGGTTCTGGTGGTGATTTAGCAAATAATTGATCTTCCGATAAAATGCATACTTCCCATGCATTTGTACCGGCGTTATTTTGTGACTGATTTCTAGATGGAGTGGATGCATTTTCGTTGCTTTGTAGTTGAACCGGCGATTGTCGCGGTTGTGTGACATTAGTTGAATTCAACGTTGTATTGACCGGAGATGTATTTGGTTTATTTAAAACCGTTGGTGTACTTGAATTGGTTTCCACAACGTCCATAATGGGGAAATCAATTTCCACAACATTTTGAGTTTGAGAAACTAAAGAAAAATGGAAAATCAGAGAATAATTTTTAGATTTCATGTGGTAATATTTAAAAATTGTGTTGCTCGTTTACCTAATGGAGTCGATGGCGATGTTGTGGCAGTAGATGGTGTTGCTGTTGTTGAGCCAGTATTCACCGCTGTGCTGGTTGGTGTTGTTGTTGTGATAGCCGGCGATTGTTGACCGATTGAATTGTCACTTTTCACATTGGCTGCCGTTAGGCTGCCAAATGATGAATTGGTCGCTTGCCGTGATATATTAAATGTATTGAATTTATTATCGGGATCCAAAACAACACTCAACAATTCCAATAAATATGTATTATCACGTTTTAAATGCAATGCACACAATTGCATAAACTTCACACACGAATTGAATATACAGTAGTGTATATTGTATTTCCATGAATTGACCGCTTCATCCGTTAGAATTTTCATAAATGAAACCGTCAAACCTTCGCGATAAAAGCGCATGCATGACTCACATTCCTCGTCAATACCTGTGCGAATGGGAAGAAGAAGAAGAAAAAAAAAATGGGTGCATAGCGCGTGAATCTCAATTAGCTTGGCGATTCAATGTGATGTAATGTGCTTTAACTCACCAGCCTTCGTTAATTCAATCGCATAATTTAATAGGCATTCCAATTCTTGATCAGGTAACACTGGTACTACCCATCGTGGACTCGATATTTTAGCTATAAGCGATCGGAGTTTTATCTCCGGAAAATGTTCAATCAATTGTTCAGACGTTCTAAATGGAAATAAACACAGAATTATTCGAAACCATTTGAAAGATAGTAGGCACCGAAAAAAAATCATTTAAAAAAAAGAAGTGTAATCATAAAATAAACATCCATTTTATTTTGTCAATTTTCCCCGGCATTTAATCGCATGCAATAGCATTAAAGACATTCTTATCAGGAAAAATACCAAGGTATTCTGTTATCTGCATCGCGTCACCGTTGCGAAAATATGACATTTCTCAATGCACACAATGTATTTAGCGCATGTAGATTTTTTTTTCTTTTTTTTTTAAACAATAAAAAGAAATTGGTATGACTTACGGTTGATTTGATTCATTATTCCGTGAATTGAGCATTGTGTTTTCGTGTCGTTGATCCGATATATCATCCGATTCAACTGCATGGCCTCTGCTATCGTATGTCATAATTTGCTAATACGTTCAAAATCTATTTTGTTTATTTGTTGTTGTAGTTGCACCGCTCTCCGTTCTACACTCTGTGTGTTTCAGCCTTTAACAGGTAATTCCACTGCTGAAACTGTTCGGCCTGTGGTATACCACAAGCTCGTGTTGCTTTTTTTCGTTGCGTCTAGTATACACTCAGTTTAGCCGGTGTAAGCAATGAACTCGTTCAAAGGCTACGGTCACAAATATTATTTTATGATTTTAAATGTTCACCGACCGATTATTATCTGTCTTAAGCTACGTATATTTTATGTGAGTCAGCTGATTGATGTGTGTGCATCGCCCATACCATATAATCAACTGACATTTCATGACGATATGATGTACTTTTTTTCTTTCGTCAATGGCTCAACCGAGAATTCATTGTGATATACATCGTTATTTGAATCACATTTTATCGGCATATACAGAAATTATTGTTATTATTTATTAACAATGGACGATGGACTATTACTTCCGACTGTCTAATATGAATAATGGAATACGACTAAAATGTACATACGTATTTATCCATTCATACAACGTATACGAACGAAGAATATGAAACAATCTACGCAAAGATATCGCACATAATACATACGGAAATTCACTTAGAAAGAAAGAAAAAAACAAATGGCCATTAAAAATGTGATGGGCCAATTTATGAAGAAATAATAAATAAACTCAGAAAAATGTTACTGTCGAAGTTAATAGAACCTATTCACGCACTTCAAGCACAAAAAAATGACACATCGAAATCCATTTGGCTTTCAAATAGAGCCAACAACAGTGACAGAATAGCTATAAAAAAACCTTCTCGAAGTGAAGACCTATACCATTAAAGGTGGCACACAGCTTTATATACACAGTCACCGAGTGCGCAGTTTTGTTTACAGAATAGACTCAAAGATGTTGTTGTGTACATATATATTCGCGATATATTCTCTACATGACATCAACGCTGGTGAATGTATGCGTTCGCGAATACGAGATTATTTCGTTGCCGTGTTGAGTGTTCGCATCGACGGTGCGTGCGTATATGTGTGTGGTGTATTTGTTGGATGTTCGAAAAACCGACAACAAAACCGAAAATATGGCAAATTCTCAAATATATGTAGAGACGTACTCGACTTAAGAAGCAAAATGAAAACAAATCGATGCACTGGTATTGGTCTCTTTTTTTCAGTTTCTTCGTGTGATTCACATACACGTAAATCGGCTGTAGCACAAAGTGTCAGAAAGAGTTGGACTTCTTACGGGCAGGAGAAGAAGAGAAAAAAAAGAGTATTTTTTTTGCGATGAGAGATGTAAGTGAACTGTTTCTTTGTTTCGTGCAATTCGCAATCACTTGATGGCGAATTAGCGAATTTCGAATGATATACATTTCGGTTTTCCACAACAACTCTCAAATGCAATTCAATGTGTATGCGCTAATGGTATATATATGATTGTTGTTTTTTTTTTGGACAAATGCAGCGTCGACGAAACAGCAGGCGCCTATGATCTCAACTCTTAGTTTTTCTTTTTCATTCTTTTTCGTTGAAATTTTCTTTCGTATTTCACCTGCGGCTATTTCATGTCATCGCCACCATCAAGATTCATGTTGATGTCGTGTGTTTTTTAATGCAATTAATTTCACGATGACAATGATAATGACCAACCCAACCTCAAGGGGGAAAGGTGAACAAAACTACGCAAAAATGACCGAATTATTTGATGTGACATTTTACCATCGAATGCATTTTCGAAGCTCGCACGACACCAAAGTGCACATTCGGTACCATGTTTGTATGAAATCATCTACAAATTTAATGGCAACAAGAAAACGTCATACGCACTCTTTCTTTCTGTGTCTCTCTTACACTTTGAACAGAAGCGGAAAAAACTCACACACAGATTTTAATACATATGAATTTTGGACTTGGCTGAACAAACGAAAACACGAATGTGTATAATTATTATTATAAATACATTTTTTTCGTGTTGTTTCGCTTCACTGTACAGGGATCGCACAATATCTGCTTCTATATTCATTGTATTTATTTTTTTCATCGAAGAAAATGATGACATTTCGATTTTAAATGCGCAAATTTTTTTGCTGTGACATAAGCTCCAAACAGCGTATACATTTTGAAATTTCAAACAAAAACATTTTTACTAATGCCAGCTTATCGATGTTGTTGTTGTTTTTATTTTTTTGCCCATTAAAATTACTGTACATACACTGTGATTATCAATATACATATATTTTTGTTGTTTGTTCGGCTTGCATCTTATGACATTTACAATCGTACTGAGTTAGTTGATTTATGTTTGGCTTTGACTCATATTTCGTACACCTCACTCACGTGAAGTGTAAATTGAAAAACATTTTCTGCCAATTAAATCTAATCAGCATGATGCTGGATCCCATTTATTTCAAGTGCAAGATCACTCAATTGCACACTGCGGAGTAAGAAAGAAACACGACTGCGAGAAGAGAGCGAATGAAATTAAAGCGAACATTCAATGTTACTAGAGCATTGAAAAGTGAATTGTCTGTCGCCAGCGCTCAAATAACAAATGGATTTTTTTTTATGGCAAGATAAAAATCAGATGAAATAAGAAAATAGCAAAACAAAAATCACGAAGCAATCGGCCGGTTTTACAAGATGGCGTCGTGCAACATTTTTTTGCTCTCTATCTTCTATTTGTTTTATCCATTTGTCGATATTGAATTTGCGAATAAATTTTGTACACAGAAATTGACATGACAGTTGAAAAACTTCAATTAATGTGACGAATTTCAATGAAAATTCGGCAAAATTTCTGCAATTTTGACAACCAAATGAGAAGGGGTCGTCTTTTTTTCTGTTCGTTGAGTCTCTTAACACACATGAAATCACACTTGACATTTTGCACGTCATAAAAAAAGTTATTTAGTTCTTCAATGCCAATCAGAAAATGTTGTTTAATAAATTGAATCATTTGGATTATGTCGAGATGTGAATCACATCTCATATGCGGTAATGTTGAATTCTATGTTGTATTACATTGAATGCAATTAGAAAGTTGTGTATGTGTATGAGCGATTCCGATAGTGCACACGCTCAATCAAATGTTTCACACGCAAAACTCACCTAATTCCACTAGAACAAATCACAACAACTGTTTGTTTCACTTATAACTGAGAAAGGAAAAAACACACCCAACTTCTCTTACGTGGATGGATTGGTGCTTTTTTTTCGCCAACAAATCCACTGTAATTTTGAACTGAACACTTTACATTCGATGACAGTCCATTGTAATGGATTTTCTTATTGTGTTTTGTGTTTGCAATTCGAATTGAATCCAATAGCAAAACACTATGATTTTTTTATCTTTGATTTTCAATCGAATTGCTTCAATGTTTCACTTAATGTTAATGTTCTTTTTTTTTGTTTAGAAAAAAGGAAAATTATTTAGTTGAATTCGATACTGTTGATGTATTTTAAATGCGGATGATGATTTTATTTCTCTTCCATTTGCTTATAAAAAAAAATTCCGTCTTTTTCACCGACGTTCAGTGTATACAAGTAAAATAAGAGCGAACAAAAAATTGTTCGCTGAACACTGGAACAGATTGAATTAAAACGACTAAACACTTGAAAATAAAAGAGAATTGTTTAATATTTGCTAGATATTTATTTTTGTTGTTGCTGTGTGTAAACGAATTTCCTAAATTGTGTTAATTGTGTGTTGCTGAGTTTGTGTTACATCTAATGTTACTTAAAAAAATATCGACGACGACGACGGAAAAATTCGTCTTCTTTATTTCAGTGTGTGTCGCTATTATACATCGTTATTGCCTGTACATGCACGCAATCATCAATGTATTCGGTTAAAGTCTCATCACCAATCCTTAATATTGGCAAATATATATTACGACCGATAACTATACATTCTAATAGGTAACACACAAACGCACAAACACACTCGCACATAACATGTAGGTGAAGCACCAGAAACCGTCACATATCAAAATCCTTTCCAAACTTTACACACTTTGAAGTACCATTCTCATAGCAAAATCAACGTTTACTATGTGTGTGCATGTGTGTTGGTACTTCGCTTGCTTCGTTCGCTCAATTCGCCGTACTTTCGAATTCGCTAACGTTTCGGGCTTCGGTTTTGCCCAAAAGGCACGTCAATCGCGCGCAAATCGAATTTTTTTCCTATCAACATTAAAGTAAAGCGTGATAATTTTGTGGTGTCACTTATTCGTTAATAATATATTTCTTTTTAGGTCAAATTTGCTGTTCATTCATATAAATTGCTCTGATGTTTGAAACACAAATAAAACCAATTCTCTAATTGGACACTAAGTTTTATGCCAATTTTTTTATCAAATTAGAAAAATGATTGTTAAACTAATAACCAGCTTAGCATGGTGACATTTAATCTAATGGAGCACGCGACATCGAAAAAAAATTGGTTGTATATCGATTGGTTTAATTAGCATTCGTGCAAGTTTTGTAAATAAATCGCAAAATTGGCAGCACTTGGCCATGCATTACATACGTCATGTGTGGTGTATGCGAGCATTCACATCGATGTCTTGATTGAACGAATTTGAGTTGCACCGTTCACATAATTTGCCTATGATTCGCCTCTCACTCGTTTCCACCGTGTACCGTTTACACACACCCGTTCGATTCATTTTCTTATTATTATCAGCGTATGCTGTTGCTGGCAGGTGTGTTGCCGCTATTGCTTACCTTCTGCATGGCACACTTCTTCGGTTCAAATCAAACCGTGTGCCAGTCTTAGCGAGATGGTCAATGAGTGAACAACAGTTTTAGTGATTGTTTCCACAGCAAAAGAATATCGGAGGTAAGAGCCAAATGAATGATTGAAAGAGAGCTAATATTTCTGTTGTGAGTCTTCGAACGATGATAAAAGAAGTGAAGTTTTTCTTTCGTTAAACCGTTTACACGGTGCAGTGGATTTGAAAATGTGTATAAACGAAGGAAAGAGTTGTAACAAACAAAATATAAATTCGAAATCAGAGCAAAATAATAAAACAAAACAAAAAATTGTGCATTTTACACACAACTGTGAAATTAAACGAAACCAAAAACAAATGCAAGCCTAACGAAGTGACGGCGAACTTCTTATTTGAGTGACGATTTTATACACTACTCTATTACAGGTTTCTTTTCCAAATCGATAGAGAGTGTAATAGTAATTATTTATCAGAAATTACTTTATGACACACCAAGAGCCTTGGCTCAAAACAAATCGACCACATGTCATAGAAGAAAAAGTATCTTTTTTAGAAATCCTTGTACGATTAATGATGATGACAGAACGGCGCTTTGCAACACACATAAATGAACGCAATTTTACTAAAGGGAATTATTTATTTAAATCGTACTGAAAATTTCGTTGATTTGCATATCGTAAACAAAAAGCAGCTTGAATTATTTAACCGATTAAAATCATTGCAGTTGAGATAAAATGTCACGTTGGATTCGGTCAAATGACCTCTAAACAATAAATAAGCATATATTGACAAATTTTCATTAATTTGCAACTTTTTTCAATACTGCATTGATGATAAAAACTTTTAAAAATCAGTATTTTTACGACTTAGTTTTTCATTGGAAATTAAGGTACCACTCTTAATTTATATGCATCCCATATGGGTTCGAAACAGTAATCTTCGCTTGTGGTATGTTTATTGATACCAAAAGCATGGCATGAGTAAATTGGTAGTGATCTGGAAATAAGGTCTCGTGATCCAACTAATAGTATGCATCGATGTAAATGAGGATGATTTTATGATCTATATCGTGCACACGCTTCATGCTCAAAATAATGTTTCCAGCGATGTTTTTTTTTTATATAAGTGCATTACTCCATAGACGATGATTCGTGATAGATTGTAACCAGATAAACAACGCACGAACAGCTGAAATGAAGAAATACGCACAACGGTCAGACACAACGGTTCCTAGGCATATGCGTAATTAAAAAGCGAAATTTAGTAGTCGTTGTTTTGTCTGTTCATTATGACCACTTTCAGCACGACTATTCTGCATTTCAGTAGTTTTATTGAGAGAAACATTTAACAATTAAATATACAATGTATACCGTTTCGTCCGTTGAAAATCTGAGAAAAAGTGATTATATTTTATTTAAAGTGAAGAATAACCGAAAGTAAACAAAATCTGGACAATCAACTCTCGAAGTGATGAAGAGGTAAAAAAAAATGACAGAGAAGATAATATAAGGGAAAGAACAATATTTTCCAATGAGAAAGAAAGAAAAAATGTGGAAAATAGTGAATTAATTAAAAGTCAACAATATAATACCAAGACGGTGTATGCGTCAAGTAAAAATAAATATTCACCGTTCGTTGGCATGATCAACATCAACGCGTAGCTCCGGCTCAAATATTTGAAGAAATGACAAAAATTCAATATACAAAATCAACACATAGACGTATGCGAACACAAGTCTCGCGCACCGCATACAGAAAAAAAGAAAGATTTCAACGCGACCAACGACGACTAGTCAGGCAGGCTAGTTCGAGATTTAATAAAAATACATTATAAAAAAAATAACAATGATTGGAAAAAGAGGCAAAAAAGAGAGCCGTTTAGGCAGTCAAGTATGACTAAATTTGAATTTTAATTCACATTAGCACTTTGGCAGGAAATATCTGTGTGCATTATAATCGACAATGTGGCCAGGCAAGCAGCCAGCTAGCAAAGGCAAGCAGCAACGCCAATCGTAACAACAAAACCATTCACAGAAACAGAGAAACAAAGCTATTGGGTTTTTTTTTCATATGTATATCATTTGACCTAGATTTTACCGTTTAAACACTTTTATTCGTTTCTTCTCTTTTTTCTACGCTCTTTTCTGTTCATTCATACATAAATATTTGTTCATCTTGATTCCGTGTGTATATATACACACTTTGATCGAGCGCACACTTCAGAAAGTTTTATCAATTTCACATTCTGTTATATTTATTGATTTGAATGTTGTTTCGTTTTTCGAAGTCCGTGTACATTGAAATCGTTTTTTCTCTCTCTTATATTCATGCCATTTCTCTTTCCGTGTTTATATTTAAAGAATTTTGGGCCGCACCTTATACACCAGTAACGAAGAAGTTTCTGAAAACTTTCAATTTGCTCGAATTTTCGATGGTGCGCTTTTTTTGCTTCTTTTTGCGCTGATCTTCGTTAATTATTATGATTGGTTGCCGTTGATCATCGATCGTGTAATTCTTTCACTTGTACTTTTTCCGTCCAGTGGCCACACTTGTGTTATTCGGTTTTCTTTTGCATGTTTATTGTCTCACATTAATCGATTTCTCAATTTCATTCCATTGACCATCGTCGATCCGATGAGAATCACGAAGAAAAACCATGAACAACAACGAAAAACAATTAAATGCAATTGAAAAAAGTTCAACTTCGCTTTTTATTGCCAGTATTCACACACATTTTTCTAAAAAATGCATTCTCAACACGATCACATTAATGAAGATCAAAAACAAAGAAAAAAACAAACACCCAGGTAAAGTGGAAAAAAAGAAACTTAAGAGTACGGTGTTGATTCACAGTAATTTCCGTGCTTTAATGATCTCATCAGCATTTTTTTCTGCATTTGAAATAAGTGAAATTATGAAATTCAACGCGATCATAAAAAATATATGTATTATGAATCAGAAGAGAAACGAATTTTATCATTGATATCGGCAAAAAATCAGTCGGCATTTGTCTGATTGGATTTTTTTCTTCTTAAAAAGGTCATCGACGACAATGAGACATTGGCAATTGAAAGTGAAGCCTAAAACAATTAACCAGGCCAATTGTAAATATCGTTTTTGTTTGGCATTTAGTTATTGAAGTGAGCGACAAAAAACGTTGATTGAATGATTACGATAATAATTAAGTTATGTGATTGGGATGGCCTAATAAAAGGTTTCAATTAGCAGTGCACAGCATGAAATCGATGTTAAGTGGAATTCGAAGCGTAAATTGATGATTATGATGATATGCGCATGGGGTGCGCAATTGTTGATCGAATTGTGCACAAAGGTCGCATTGTTAAAATGTCGGAACCTCTTAGCGAGTTCATTTCACAAAAAAATGAAAACGGTGAAACAAATCGTGAAAAATAACGCACATTTCAATTTCTTTCAAGGTCTTTTCGTTCAAACATAAATCATGCCGAGTGTGTATGATTGATCAATGCACAATGGTGTATAGTTCACATGGCAATCACCTGAGGAAACAGTTTTTTTTTCTCACTCTTCTCTTGAACTGATTCAATTCGGGCAAATGAACTGCACTCATATGCGCGATGAAATAAATTGAATTGTTTGAAAGCGAATTGAAATTTATGAATTAATAAACCAACATGAGTTGGCATGCCACAGTTATTTATTATTCATCTCATGGATGACGGCCTTGCCGTACCTTGATTTACGGATGCATTTTTCTCGGGTTTTTGAGTGTTACCCATTTGTTTTCATCAATGTTTGCATTGATTTCGGAAAGATGCTGAACAATTATTCGTTTAAATCTAAGTCAAATGCATAAAATATGACCTTCAGCATCTTTTATGTTGGCATTAGTGCGATGAGAAATATAATATCTTTGATATTTCTTAATTAACAAATTAATTCATGTAACGAGCAAAAAAGACATTCAAAAGCATAGCTGAAGCGACAGACAGTGCGTATTTCACAATTGGTGATGATGTGATGTCGATCGAAATCGAATCAAATTCGTTTAAAACGTTCGAAACATTTATCGAAACGATTTTGGTTTGAACTCGATTTTTTTGCAGGGTTCCCGAGTTTGCGGCGTGAATTTTTATCTAATATCTGCGCTTTCAACAATTTTATGTCGCAATCGAATTGGTCAAAAACTTATTCGAACATAATTTTTTCATTCAAAACCGAAATGATGAATAATACCGTTGGATGCCATAGACACGAAACCGTAGCCAATATGTACATCACGGCGTAACATGAATATTTCATGTACGTAATTTGAAACCCATTTGCAGTCACACCTATTTAGCATAAACATTGTCAACAATTCGTGCCGAAGAAAGATATGTTGAACAGCGGGACGTCATTTTCTGTTGTTCTAATGCACTTTCTAAAAAAAACCTTACCGTGATGACAGTTCTTTGCAAACTTTCATCGACTTAAATTCAACGATCACTGTGCGTGGCGTACAGTCACAATGAAAATGAATCTGGCGATCGATCGCTGCGCCGTGCATACATATGTGTTTTGATCGCTTTTATGACAACCAATCGAATGAAGTGGGCCTAATGATGTCAGTAGGGCATCATAAATACATTTTTCTTCAACATTTTCAAACCTCATATAGGTTGATTTTGTTTTGTATGAAAATCAATGGCAACGATGACTATTTATAAATCTTTTCACCCAAAATGCGCACCGTACGTGACAAACAATACAAATGAAGCTGGTGGAAGAAATTTGCATACACAGTTATAAGATGTTTTATTATCACTTTTATCAATAATTCACATTTTCACGGTTGATTTGATTCTAAATATATTTATGAAACGACAAGTGGAGAAGTGAAATTATACGGTGTATTCACCTTTTTCGACACACACACACACACAGAGAGAGAGAGAGAGGGAGAGAGAGAGAAAAACAACAACAATAAGCACCGTTTGGATTTTTTTCTTCTCTTCGTTCAGAAGAAAGTGACCAAACATGAAATTACCGGCGATGTTGCTCGTCGATCGCCTACATTGAAGACGCACGTTAAATAATGCATGAAATTACTATGCCTTTTCCTATGCATGAATCTTGTGGAACGATATTGTTTTATTTTCTCTAAACATCGTTTTCATCAAGGTTTCAATTCGGTTGTTTATCGATTGAATGACCAAGTCTAATGCAAAAATGTTTGTTTTAAATCGTTTAAGCTGTATCAAGTGTAATATTTACATATTATAATTCGATGACTTGTCAAAATAGATCGACGAAAAAACGTGAAGATATCCAAAATCATGCACACGCGCATTTGATAGTATTTGATGGTATTATGGAAACTCAATTCGTAACTGGAACAAAATTATCATTTCATGTAAATTCAGGCGAATGAAACGGAAAAAAATCAGACAGTGACACACGTATATTTCGTCTCCTGCAAAAAAAAATGCCTCGATCCGGTTTTTGTATGAGATTTTTGTTGAAACAAATTGATCGGTGAATGTATGACCTTGAGTAAAGCAATTTAAATGCAAGCAGCTACATGCAGGCTGCAACAATTGTTGGCGTTTTTATATTGCTGCCCAAAGTGATTAACATTTGTTTACCGTTTTTTTTCACCTTTGATAAGAGTCAGCCCATTTTGTTTACAGTGCGTTGGTTTAATGAGTGATTCTTTCTTCTTTTTTTTTCTTCAGAGAAAAAAGGAACAAGCCGCAAATGCAGTTTAAGTTTCGAAATATTTTGGTCATATATGCCATTGAAACAATGCGCTGACATTTTGATAAGCGTTTTTTTTGTGGGAGAAAAGAGAATGTACGCTCGAAAATGGGTTTCACATTCTTTCTGTAGATGTTGTAAAGAAAAAGTAATGGCATTGAAACAAATGACGGATTGAAAAATCAGACATAAAAATGGTAACAGTTTTGTTCAATAAACAGTTATGACTTGGCGCATGCAATTCCAATAAGAAATGAGCCACTTTTGCATCTGTTTTGCGTGTTAATAAACCACAATTGTGTTATATCTCGTTCGAGTACCGTTTAAACGCTCGAATGTTTCAAAACGACTTGTCAAAGAACGTTCTAATACATTTTAATTGCATCTCACACCGCTACTTAAATTGTTCTCGATCTTTTCAACATCAAATCTAGATAAAAACAAGGCATCCCGCAAAGCCAACCAGTTGAATGCATAATAATTGTTGAAATCTCTGTAATTCATACAACGTCCACCTTGAGAACGAAAAAGTTATTATTCTTTGAAGCGTTTAACGCTGTGTTGTTGTTTCGTTTCTTTTATTATTCGTTGGCTTCGAAATGCGACCACATTTTTCACTAATAAGTGGAACAACTTTGAACTCCCATTATGTCGGTCCGTTTTGTCATTGGTTAAACCATGATTTTATGCTATTTCATGTGTAATGAAAGATGCACTTTTTCCTCGTGCTACATAGCAATGGGACACTATGCAGAAATGTATCGAAATCAAAATGGTTTGCGTTTATACGACCATTTATGTGTAATTGTTTTTTTTTTCTTTCAAATTGGCTCAAGTCATAACCATAGGCACGTACCAATGTGAAACACTCATCTGTTGGTTCAGCAGCAATTTTGAATGCACAAATGCTTAGCGTGCAGAACGCGTTGTGCGTATATATTATTAAATTGCAACACATTCAACAAACGGAAAACCGGTGCATTAGTTCATCAGCCGCGTACATAATACAATTCATGCGACTTTTGATTGTTGCCAATTCAATCTAATAATTTCATCAAATCAACAAGTGTGTGCGCGCGCTCGTATACAACGAAATGGCTTGTCTGACAGCCACAACAGACATAGCAATAAAAAGAAATCGGCAATTGAGAGCTTAATTTGAATAAAAATTGTCCGTCGATTAAAGACTTATGAGACACACACATCAAAACATCAAGTGTGAGAAAAAAATACACAATTGAAGCACAACGCGACAAAATTAGATTAACGCCATTATGCTGAAATAGAGATTAGACAGAGAAAATTAGACAACGAGAAATGCGTTCACATATATCTTACTAAAAGTGCAAGTTTTCGTGGCTCTTATCCATTTTAGTTGCTCCAGCAAACACTTTGTGCGAATTCAACGCGAGATACAGCATTTAAAACAAAAGACGTGAATAAAAAGCGAGTTTCCAAATACGCAAATTAATTAGACAAATGAAATCATAACATTATTATACATTTCATATATGCACATGTAAAGTGTAATTTTACTTGGTTGTTCAGTCGAGCAAAAAAATAAATTTGAACCGAAATAGACAAAAGATGTTCACAGCTGATGCTGCTACACAAAACCATACACATTCGCTTTATTGCCGCATCAATTTATGTCTAATATATATTTTTTGTTGTTATTTGCTTCATTTAATTCATCTCAATTCAAAATACGAAAGTTGTTTTTTAGGCTAGTGATTATAATGAAGATTCATGCATATCACCAAAGGGAGTATTTCGTTGTTGTTTCGTTTCGCTGCTGCATTGAATAAAACTTATTAAATGGAAAAAGTGGAAATAGTAGCTCTCTCACGTATTCCATGCACGATTATGTATATGTAGCACTTACAATCGCATTTTAATTTAAAACTAGTGTGATATTCATTAAAATTGTGTAATGTTTTTTTAATTAAAGCAATTTTTTGCACATTTTTTTTTTATTTAATTTCAGCCCAAATCCAGTGATAAAGCAATAAGATTTATAATAAAAAAGTGTATTTCTTACATAAAAGGCCCCAAAGTGTGTTTCTGTGAAATAAATGTTTATAATTTGAAAAGGGGAAAAAGTGGAAGTTTTTTTTTCTTTCATCTTATAAAGAATAAAACAAACAAAACAAACAATTTTTTAATCAGCATTTTTGTACAAAGTTAAGCACAGATATTTTAGTTAATGCTCATAAAAGCAACCAGTGTAGCCAGTTCATAGACAACTTTGCACCGCCTCGAAATCTTAGTTTGGTGTAACATCGAGGAAAAAGACTTGTACGATTTTTTAACCAACGCAATCTACACATACAAAATCTATTCAACGTCAACGACACGCCTCATACGAAGTCTTAAACTGGAATTATATCGATTTTCGTAATCGATAATAAAAGCCAACGAACAACAACAACAACAACAGCATAAATCACACACGGATTTGGTTGTGCATTCGCCAACGAAGACTGAACAACCAGAGTGAAAAAGAAGCACCATGAAAATCATATTAGTCGGACTATTATTATTGATACATATGATCGGTGAGTAGTGTAAAAGACTATGATTTCATATAAAAATGCACACATTGCACCGTTCAATTTATATCTTATCGCATTCGTCTACTCTTCTTACTAATGACTACATTTTTGTAACATAATTGCTAATCTTATTCCACATTATGGCTATTATTTGCGATTCTATTTTTATCTCATTGAAATTAAAATTAAACTGTGTTTGATTGAACAATTAGGATTAAGTGAAAATTTCATCAACAACCAATCTCTGGCGATCTTATTCATTGTATGATAACATTGGCATGCTACATTAAAAAATGTTACATTAGTATTAAAATGACATGAAAACTAACCGTTAACATTTCATCCAATAACTAAATTGTAATATTCAAATTTAATGATCACAACATGACAAATTGTCTAACCCTGAATCATAAAAATAGAAGAACCGGGTTGACAGAGGCCAATCCATTTTAATGAATTATGTGAGAGGGTCTTATTTTGTTTCTGTTCTGGTGAATTAAGTTCATTGGCCATTGATTAACGCGTTCAGTGAATTATTTTAAGCCATTCTTGAACTAAGTGATGGGTATTATCGTTGATCAATTGCCTTTAATAATCGCAGAATTAATTTAATAAAAGATGGTAAGATACTTTCAGTAAATTATACGCTGCAGGTGCCATTTTCAGTAGTAGTAGTAGCGGTAAGAAGCGTTCGCTCAAGTGAATTGACGATGGCGCATGATGGTCGTGGTTCACGTTCGTTCAATGAATGCATTTTCATTTTTATAATGCATGAGAATTTCATGTTAAATCATCAAAACTAACATCACGATCAATTTAATGCCCACTGTTATGCACGAAAAAACCACATTTTTTGATCCGATGTAGTTTTGCTATCCAACTAACATTGAAGCTCATACATTGTATCGAAAAATGAATGGGTTTTGTTTACCCATGCTGCTCATGATTCCCTAATTATTGTCCATGTGGAATCGTGCAAAAAAAAAAACAACAATAATTGGCTTTGTGCATGAACTCTGTGGCCAATGGTAGACGACAAACCTTAACCTTAAGCCAGATAGCTATGTGCGCCACTGGAACTTCGCCAAATTCTTGCAATTGAAATAGGCTTTTGTTAATCAGTGTTTTTGTCAATGGACAATGTCGTGGTCAAACAATTCTATGATTGACGCTTGTTGTTGTCACAATGTTGTAAAGTAGCTTACGGCGATAACAATAGCACAATGAGCTTTGGCAATTGAAAATCTTATTTGCCAACGATGAGCGGCGAAATCATTTTTTTGGTCGGAAATTGGTGAAAACAACAAGCTCATTGTGATCTTGGCGATTTTTTTTGTCATTAGAAAATGAGAATAAGAAATATGATGATAAAAGATACATAGATGTGCTAATAATCAATGCCGTCGAAACCAAAATGTGGGTCAAACCAAATGAATTTGAATCATCGCCATAAATGCCGTCACACATACCATTGAGAAAGAGTAGACACGGTAAAAATATCTCAAAAAAATCACACCAATTTATAGTCATGCTTGCGTGGTGACACACTGAAAGCAATATACGCCATCATACCATTTTCAGTGGTTTCAATTTCAAAAGGTTTTTCACTTTTGGTATATTTGAGATATTTTCACTTTTCTGTGTCGATTCAAAACAAGAATGGAGTTAATGAGTCTTCCAGTCCGGTAAATTGGCACTTGACATGAAACTATTCGAAGTAAAATTGAGACGTTCTTTGGAACAGAGAAAAGAATATAAAATTCTATTTTGCGATTTTGACAACAAGTCAATCAAAAAAATGTTGAAAGTCAAGGACAGGTCACCTTGTAGTTGAAGTTTCATGGAATTGCTATCAATTGCGCGTGACATACGTAATTATATTCGGAAAAATCCGCAAACCTAATTATACAATATTGTGGTTGGTATTTTTGTGTCTCTTGTGTCTTCGCAAATTCCATAAACAGAAGTCGTATAAATCATTCATTGACCCAAAATGTTCAATCTTTGATGCATTTCACTTGTGTGAACATATTTTAACGAGGCGTTGTTTCAAGCGGTAAAATATTGACATATATATATCACACAAAGGTAGCTACGGGAAAGAAAAAAACGGTATTAAACAACAAGGTCATCTGTTGACAAAATGAATAATTGCTGCTATTCAGTGTCTATGCTTTGGATATTTAAATCTTATGAAATTATCGACACGTAAATCGATATCGAACCTTGTCACTGTAGTTTCTTTAAATGATATTTGGACCAAAGTGCGAACCCATTGCTTGAAAACATTTTCGAAAATCACTACACACAAAATTTGCGTTTGAAACGCAATAAAAGTACTCATTGTACAGATGAATCTATCAAGTACGCCTTCAATTCATTCCTTTTTATATTCAAATGATCGTCAATTGCTTAAAATCAACGTTCCGTTCTCAGAATAATCCATTGAAAATGTAAATTTCAATTGTTTAATTTTTAATTCATTGTTAAATCTAAGTCAAAATCGATTATTTGCAGTTCGATCTTCAAACTTCAGCATTTGCGCAATTTAAAAAGAATATTGCATAATGTTGGCCATTCACCACTTAATCACTTCTCATTAGGTATTGGCTATGGGTTGTTTTTGCATTTGGCAAGACACTGTAATCAAATACCGTCACTCATCTTCGATTTTCTTTTTGCATCGTCATCATTTCATAAATGCCAATAAACAGCTTCGCTGCTTATGTATCCGGATGCCAATACATAATCATATATTTGCACTTCGACAATTATATTTCTCGCTATGTTCAATTACCTCATTACGTCGTACCAAAGGCGACAATTAACAATCTATCAATTTGAACAATCAAAAACATCAATTAAATTGCGTGATGCCAATTTTAGTGTGACTCCTGATGTTATTGCTTTCGATTTTGGGTGTGCATAAACTGTATAGCATTTGTCAGAAGAAAAAAAAGTATATTGGCTGTAAAATGACATGAGCTGCCGTAAGCAAACTGGATCTATAGAGCTTGTTTGCAGACAAATTTCGAAAAGCAAATAACGTGATTGAAGTGATTGTTTACATACTATACCATATTTACAGGGTGTTCAGTGGTTCACTTACCTTTTATGACTTTGAAAACAATATTATTTACATGACCATATACAGCGTGAGCATATTCATTACTTCACGAATGTATTATATTGTTTCCCGTTAGACAATAGAGATCAATTGTTTTGTGTTATTGTTCAAGTGTTGACTTTTGCAATTGTTCAACAATGTTTTCCAGTTAGAAGACATAAATCAATCAATGAAACTTAATTCAATATGCAAAAGTCCCTTTGAAGAAAGTGTTATGCATGGGTGCAAAATTCAAGGGCAATTTTTACAAAACCAAAGAAGTGTTTTCAATTATTCAAAACAATTCACTCAGTGTCATATTGAACACACTGTACTTGTCGATTTTATTGCCGTCAATTTGGTCGATGCAGATAATTTAACGTGTACATTGAGTGGAGTTTCTTCTTCGTTTTGTTCGATAACAAATTTGTCATCGTGCAATGTGTCATCGGCGAAACGCATGCACTTTCTAAAAATAAGTGCGCTTTATTTAAAGCTCAAACTGAACTACTTTATTCTTCGTTTTTTTTCTTTCTGAATTCAAATGAAGTCATCGTCCTCGCGCCACACAAGTCACAAGAATTGCATATACGCGTCATCACATGTATGGTGGTAAGCGTTATGTTTTCTATTTAAAGCTAATCTAAACCTTTGTCGGTTCGGAAATTCAAATAGAGTACGGCTTTGTAAATTGAATGAGTGATCGTTGCGGCTTTTTTTTGTTGTTGTATTTGTGAAAGTTGATTGGATTGTCGTTGAATTTATGGTCAAGTATGTGTATATGTATTCAATGTTCGTTTATTCAAAACGACTCGATTTACACGTATATTTGAATAAGCTACACTTAAGTTGCTCTCATGTCTCTCTGAACTCTTTCTCTCCGTGGCACTTTTTGCACATTTCACCATAATAATTTATTTGCTCTTCGTTGCCATTTGATTACGGTCATTACATTATTGATGCACCGGCTAATGTGTGTAGCTTGATTTTCTTGTTAAAGTCGTTCGATGTGCATCGATCTAGAAGCAAGAGAAAACAAGTCGCTCAAACAAGTTGAGAGCCATTAGAGAAAACAACAAGTCATCAATCGGTCAATCGATTGAAAAGTTTTACTTGATTTTCATTTCGAAATTATTACGTTAACGCCAATTGAAGCAGAACCGATTTCATTGCATTGAAGAACGATGATGTCGGCGTCGTCAATGGATTACATTTATTAAAGACGATGTGATAATTGCCATTCTAGCGGTAGACAAATTGATGATGGTTTTTTTCTAATTTCATATATCATAATATTCATAAAGCAACCGATTGATCAATGAAGCCATCCAACTTGAACGAACGATTAAATTGTAATCGTTAAACGAACCAGATACAATCAATAAACCACTATCGATACAATGAATACATTATTGGCTAAGATGTTATTTAGACATCAATCTAACGAAGAGAACAAAGAGAAATTGTTACAAAGAAAGCAGAAGAAGACACACTATTTGGGTGAACACTTGACGGCCTTTTTCGTAGAGCGTTTATGAACAATGACTAGCGACTCAAAGCGAAATAAATCATCATTTTGATCAAAATCATAGGTCTATTATTCAAAAGATTTATTTCCTAAATGCATTAAGTGTGTGTACACTCAGTGAATATCACCCATTGTTTTGTCCATTTATTCGCACATTTCAAAAATACAAAACGATTTGCAATGGAAATCATCAACACATGAATTATTGCGCTTGAACGCCACATTGAAGCACTGAAAAAAATTTATTCAAAAACATGTTCATTTCTCATCACATCACCGTTTCATCTCACACTTCTCTCTCTGTGTTTTCCTTCTTTTTTATAGGTGTTCTACATTCGACGTGTGTATTTGAGTCTGAGTTCGGTTTCATATTGAATTGCAACTTTAGAAAATCGTCTTTGTTCCGTGTTAGAAATCTTGGAGGTGTTAAAGCACATTTTGGTTTAGGTAATTTAAATTTGAAATGACAAATGTGACTCAAAAATGTGTTTTCCATGAATCACATTCAATATTGACCGAACATACTATAAAATTCAGTGCTGGTTTACGTGACATTCAGTTTTTTTTAATTCAAACTCAAAAATATTCCCTTCAATGGCACTCAATCAAAAGTGGCTCGACTAAGCCAGTGTAAAATAGAAGCATGATTTGTATTAATGCGTTTTACGCACTAAATTAGCTTAAATCGAAGTTTGTACGTAATCGCAACCATGGGGCTTCGGGTATTTTGGTGAACTGCGATCAAATGTGAAACCATTAAACGAATCTTATAATTTTTCTATCACTTTTACTCTAAAACTATTTTTCTGCCTCACTCTCTCTCTCCCCAAAAGAAAACCTTTTGTCACCGCTTTCAAAATCAAAAAAACACATTGTAAATATATATCTATATTCGTCTGATTTCGTGTCTCATGTATTTCTTTCATTGTCAATTATATAATCGAAATTGTAAATTCCAAAAAAAATATTTCTTTTATCTCTCGGTGATCTCTGTGAACCATCTTGAAAATTACACAGTTTATAACCAGAAACAAAATAGCATGTCAAACGGTCAATAATTACACATATTTGAGAGACAAAAAAGAGAAAACATTTTTCATCGTCGGCATTAACATTTGAATTTTCTTTCCTTGTGTCGAACCAAAAAAAATGCATAACAACAAGGTTTTAGTGTCGGTGATGACCTCGGATTGGCCGAATCGCTGAACAATCTGGAAGGTGATAAACGACGATCGATCAGTCATGCGGACGCTCTGATTGCAACCAATAGCGTTGGTACGCTGCCAGCTTCGAAATTGCCTGTAAGTTGTTCGATTGATGTCTAATGACTTTTCATCTCATTCTTAATTAGCAATTTTGAACTGGCATTTTGAATTTGCCTAAATCAACGATAATAGCTAATTACCATTTTTTTGTATTATCAAGCAGCCACCAGCTGAAGAGAAACAAAGAGCCGTTCAGTCATTTCCATATCCATATCCTAAAAAGACAATGGCTATAATGCCAACAACAACTCGTGCACCAATTTTCTACAAACGAAATACACCGCAAGCATTGATGACCGAAGCACAATCATTACCGCTTGGGGTGCCCGCTTTTAGGCCATTGCAATCATCAGCCACAACCAATATACAATCGATGTTGAAAAAAACGAGCGAAACATCAGCCACACGCAAGTCAGCATTACATCAATATCCAGTGCCAAATTTAATGGCCGCCAATTTAACATTCATTCAATCGCAAATTGCCCAAGCAAATGGTGGTTCGATTAAAACGAATCCAATGGTCATATCACCGCAAGCGAATGCATTCAAAGTTCCTGTGCCCGCATTCCAAGCACTTCCATCATCCGTGTCGCGCATTACAACCGGACAAATTGTGCATGCGGACAATGAAATTCGAAAAGCAACGCCGGCCGTCGAACAATACTCCACTGTTCAACGAATTGATGTAAGTATTTTCAACAAAAGCGAAGATATACGGACGTTTTCCAAAACATATTATTTATATTTTAATTCCATGTTAGAAAGTTGAAAATTTCATTATATTTTTTTATCATATGCAGACAATCAATAGAAAGGATGATTTCGATGTTTCAAACCACAAAGCAACAAGCACTCAGCAGCCTCTACCCGAAATTGATTTAAAAGGTCATACTGTTGAAGAATTGGCTGCAGTGGCAAATGTTAGTGTTTCGGCCATTAAAAAAGCCATCGAATTACGTCAAAAACAATTGATGGCCGTACGAGATGAAATGGTACGTAACAAAACGCTCGAAGAGGAACTGAAACGAGATGAATTGATCGCCAAACAATTGGCCATGTATCAACAAGAACATCAAAAATTCCTGGCGACCAGCACCATTGAAGCACCAACAACCGCATCAACGACCACAACAACGACAACCGTCCGAACAACGACCGCAAAAAAAACAACACGCACTCCAATTCCACAGAAACTAACCGGAAAAGTGGCAACCATTATTCAAAGCAAGGTATTTGAGATAATTTTTATCGTTGAATTAATGATGCTTCGAAGATCATGAGATAAAAATGCGATCATATAACAAAATATCATAGTTTGCATAATTGATTTTTTTCTTGCAGGTGATGAACGCACCAAAAGAGTATTATCCGGTTGGATATGACAAGAATTTCGACGACAATTTCGCGACAAAGGTTGATTTACCACCCACCGCATTCCATTGCGGTGATCAAAAACATTTTCCCGGACTTTATGCTGACGTCGATTTGGGATGCATGGTATGTAAATATTTTTCGGTTTCAAACCGTCTCCATTTGATCATTGTCTCAGGCAAAGAGATGGGGGGAAGAGAGCTTGAAAAAAGCTTGATCGTTCTCCTCCAGTGCTACTCAAGCTTTATACTTAATATAAAATACTTTATCTCTCACTTGCAGGTGTTCCATGTGTGTGCGCTAACTGACGACGGACTTATTATGAAATCGTTTTTGTGTCCCGAAAGTACGCTGTTCGATCAAACGGTTTTAAAATGCAATTGGTGGTTCTATGTGGATTGTAAATCGAGCAAATCGTTGTACGATTCCAATTTGCCCGTTTCAAAGAGTTATCAATTGATGAAAGCGCTTACCTTTTTCTCGAACTTTAAAAATAAATCGAATGAAACCGAGCCAGCCGTTGATATTGGTGCGCTACAAAATTCGGTGCTGACCAAACGAAATGCCAAGAAATTAGAACCGAAAAACAGATCAAATTCGCAAAAAACGACGGTTAAAACGTCACAATCAACAACTACAAGTACAACGACAACAACAAGTACAACGACCCGCAAACCAAAATCGGATCCAAAAAAATCCGAACCAAAAAAAGATGAAAAACCGAACAAATCCTAAACATTATTTTCTGATTATTTCACGAAATAGTCGTGTTGAGTTAATTGGGCACTGTGTGATGTAGAGAACCATTTAAATTGTTATTTTCTCACTTTTGAGTTACGTTTTTTGTTTGTCAACACAACCATTATCATTTTGGTACAAATCATAGATTTGTATGCGATTGCCTCCACTCAATTCACTCAAGTCGCGTGAAAATTTATGATATAATTTTCGTGGGTTCCTGTGTGGTGAGAGACAGTTAAAATGCAGACACAATTTATTTATAATTTAATAATAATAATGCTTATAGGTTTAGTTTTTGGTCGAATGAAATTAATCATAGTTTCACACTCTCTCTCACACACGCGCGCACACACACACACACACATGTAAATAGGCGATGAAATGAATTTTTAGACATCCATCAAACTTAGACTTTCCATTTTTTTAATCCACATTTATCGAAGAAACAACACAAAAAAAATGAATGACCAATCAATAATTTAAAACAAAAATGCATGACTTCTTCGTATTTATTGTTTAGTAGTTTAAAAAAAGTATGCGTTGCGTCTTTGAGTCATTTACAAATTTAAGCTATATTTAGGTTTTTAGATCGAAGCACACACATACAATCCAATCATAAAAACAATTCTTAGTCGATTACTTCAATTCATATTGTTAGAGAACAAAAAATAATAAATACACATATTTCTTGTAAGTAGAAAAGTTGTTGTGCTTTTTAATTAAAGTCTTGGTTTTTTCTTATTCATTGTCAAGTTTAATTGTAGCTTCCTTTCACCAATTGCCGATTTATCATACCTTTCCAAGAAGTGAATTGCTCTTTGTGTCACCACGCAGAATAAATTTCATTTGATATTAATCTTGGTGTTATGAAAGTGGCCGATCTTCATTCCTGGTGACAGATAAGACAAGCGACGAGAAAACAGAGTACTTGCACTACACAATGCTATCGCTTTCTTTTCGTACGCAAATCTTGTTTCGTTGCATGCAAAAGATTCCCATCCAGACATGTAGCTGCATTGTGTTTCGCCATGATCAAGAAAGTGTACATGTTCAAATAGCGGTTTAGCATAAGAAAATCACACTTGCCACTGTGTACTGTGGATGAAGAGAAAGAGAACGGCAACTATAAATAGACGATGCAAACCAGATGCGAACGTAGTAACATGGTAAAATTGGGGTAAACGTGATCGAATTGTCTTAATGCGAAACATTTAACGGCATTGAAACTACTTCAAATGCACCAATGGCCGATAAACAAAGAGAATGCCAAGCAATTTTCCGATTCAATACCATCTACCGATGGAGAAAGAGATAGAGAGGCAAGCTTTGTGGATGCGTTTGTTTGTTTTCAATTTGATTTGAATCAAGTGCATGTATTCGAGCCGTACGTAACTTACCATATGGCCTTTGGCACCTGTACTTCCACATTGGCTGTAATCTTCATAGAAAGTTTCAAATTGAGAAGAAAAAAATCATAATCGACAAGAGTTACTGATGAAAAAACAACATATATATTATATATTTTGAAATATTAGGAAAGTTTGACGCCGTCATCAAATACATATACACAGAAAAAGGCAATTAAGCATTAATAATACAAATAATAATTGTAAAATTTATCGATCATTTCTAGTGTTAATCATAGTAATATCTTCACCGTATATATATGTATCAAACTCAATTGGCTACAAATTCTATGTGTGTTTTGTGAATTTCGAAATTCGTAATTAATAATAAGAATAATAGTCAATCAATGCCATTTTATTGAATGACAACCACCTACTGCCTACTCATTTAATCGTAAAATACTCAATTACACTCATAATGACTAATGCTCCTCTTCATCTGGCTCAATCATTTTACTGGGATGGGTTATTCAGCTACAAAAATATTAAAATAAACACCTTTGCCGTTTCATTTTTTTTATTTATCGTACAACGTGTAGGGCGAGCGTTGTATTTTTTGCCGATAGAACTTCGCAAATTCGATCATCAATTTGTTTCGACACTTCATGCCAAATGCACTTACTCTTCAAAATACTGACTTCTTCGAGAGGCGGCCTAAAGAGACACAATATCGTTATACAAATTCCATCACCTTTGGCTGCCAATGATCCGTTGCTTTCTGCACTGTTTGTCGCTTGTTTTGGCAAATGTTCAATACTCAAAACACCATGAGGTCGATGTTGTGGTAGTTCTGCCCCAAATAATTCAATCATAAATTTACGGAGTGTACCATGAATGCTGCGGGAGTGATGGATTTCAACGCTTGGAAAATGAAAAACGTTTTTTTCACTTAACAAGATATTAACTCGATTATTGGTGCGTTTTTTAATAACAGCGACAACACGTAGATAATTTTTCAAATGCGATTTTTGTGCGGGCAATACATTATTATGCCATTGTAATGGTCGATTGATTTCCTTATTTTTCAAGAAACGATGATAATTACGACCTAAATCGATCAAAGGCAAAATATCATTAGCACGTAAATTTAATTCATTCAAATCAGCGACCCATTTCGCTTGCAACGATTCCGCATCGGCTTTGTTCGGTGTTTTTAATTCACCGCCAAGCACACGGCCCGTACAAATGAAACGATACCATGATCCACCAGCACACTCTAAACCAAGCAACGTGGTCACTTCGATATTGAGACCAGTTTCTTCAGCCACTTCACGAACTGCCGCTTCAATAATTGTTTCATTTGCTTCCATTCGACCAGCCGGTAAATACCATTTTCCTGCACATGATTTTTTCGCTTCTTGTATCATCAGCACTTCATTTTGTTCGTTAATTAATACGCATGCAACGATGAAGGTCACCGTTGTGCCCAAGACAGGCGTAAAATCGGATGAAGTTAACGGTTGAATTCCCTGCGCTTCAAATACTGCATTTTGCTCTTCTAGCGTGAAATCACAAAGCGTGTCCACGTCTTCATTGATGGCCGAACCATTCAATAACAATTGCAGATTTTCTTCCACCGCTTGTGACATTTTTTCGCTTTATTTTTCTTATTTCAATTTAATATTCTTCAAATTCTATCGAATTCACTCAAGTCTGCGTTTGAAATTTCACAATAACCGGTCACAAATATATATGCACTGCGCATACGAATTTATATGCAAATGAAGACAAACAATCCAATTAAATAACAACAACAACAAAAGCCACTGAATGGAATTTAAGAATCTAAATGTTTCAACAGACGGAAAACGGCAAATATACAGTCGTTGGCCAAATTAAAACCCGATTTGCGTTTGTTCAATGTACGATTAGCACAGATTTATAATTTTTTTTTATATAAATTTCCTTTTAGAATGGGTATGACGATGAAAACAAAAAAAAGGTCCACCGAATGCAACGAGCCACTTAAAATGATTGTCTAAATCGTTTGAATACGAGCTGTGAAATGTGCAGGAAAACAAAGTACACAAGATATCGTTTCCACTTCTCTTGTGCGCTTCGCAGCTCTTGTAAGACACGTTAGATATAGTATATTGAATAGGTGATTTCTTCTTTACTCTCTCGCATACATTCAATGCGAGCTCACGTTTTGTACGCGATCACAGAACCGATTAAAATTACAGGCTTGTGTAGCACTCTCGCACGAGCTCACACTATCGCAATATACAGCCAATTTTGTGGTTAATTGTAAGTTAAAACAGCAATACATTTACTCGTTGCAACTAATGTTTTGAGCTACTTTTATGTGGCAAAATGTTTGTATATTACCACCAAATGGGTGCGAGCGCGCACATTGCAATACTAACTGAATTGGTACGTTGCACAGGCCAAAACCTAGCAAATTCAATGAAATTCCAATGCGACACAATGTGAGACTGGCGTAAATAATTCACACAGCGCCGACGATTGAGAAAGTTCCATTTTTCCAAAAATGATCAACAGCCACAACGTGATCACACACGCGCGCATACAACATTGAATTTAACAATAATAATCGTAATAAACACACACTCGATTGATGATGATGATGGCGACGACGGCTACAAAAGCAAACTGAATTCGAATTATTCTTTTCGGTTGGTTTTCTCTCTGTGTTATTTATCAATCGGTACTTTTTTTGCCTGCGCAATCTATTCTGAACCCATACGACCGCCGCTTAGTTCTTTCTTTAATCGCTCAATCGTTCGTTTGCTCTTTCTCAATGCTTCGTGATTTCAATCTGTGAAAGCTTAATGTTAGTTTTATCTTTTTCAGGCTTTGCGTGGCACTTGGTTCAACGATTTGGTTGCTGTTAGTGTTGTTGGTTTGTTTTTATTTCATTTTCTTTAACGCGCAATCTCCACGTGTGCATTTTTTTATAGTCGACCTGTAATGCGATGGACTGAAGTATGCCTTTTCTTGTGCGTTTCAATTTCAAATTGGGTTAGCATGCGATTTGGTTTGTTCTTGTTTTGGTACGCAATATAACTTGCTGAATGTTTTATGCTTAATTTGACGGTCTATTGATTTAGTATTTGTTTTTTGTTTGTTGCTCAGTCAGAAGTTAACACGTTCGAATCGATGCACGGCACAATTTCACCTGAGACTATCTATCTTTCGAAATCACTGAATTAGCGTATGATTGTTTCTTTTTTATGGTTGATTCAATAAGGTTGAACACTTTGCGCTGACAAAATTTATAATTTTTGATTATCTTCTTTCTTTATTGTTTTTTTACTTGTCTTTTTATTATTATTTTTTCTTTGCTGAATGTTTCTGATGACGTTATTCGTGTGATTTTCTTCGACGTTCTACTTCCGTAATGTTCTAACTCCGTCACATTTGATTTGTGATGTCTGTCACTCTGGATTGTTGTACACAAACTGAGCTTCGAAACCATAAACAACACAGAGCTCTAAATCCATGCGATGATGACATACATTTGCATACATGTATGTGTGTTGTATTGTTTCCCGTTTCGAACGAGTTTTTTCGATGGTTCTTTTCGATTTAGATTTGTTGCCTCACATATACCGGTTTTTATCAATGGCGCAATACACCATCGAAAATGAGCAAACAACGCACATCTTTTGTGATTCACGTCAATATATCGACTGATTTCGCACGCAATGCCCACAAAACCGTTTGATGGTGGAAAATTCTGAAATCACAAGAAAAAAACGAAAGATAGAATGAAAAAAAAAACGTTAATTTCTCTTTGTTAATTCAATTTGATATATGCTATTATGACTTGAGATACGATTCAATCGTAAGCGAAACGAGTTATGGGAATAGCTAACATCTTTTTATGCGCATGAAAATATTTTTCCTATCATTGATCTCCAAGAACGAGACGAAAGAAAAGAAAAAAAACTTTGCCACTTCAACCAAATAGTATTCTGTAAGATTTTCTAATGTGGCTCTTTCAATGCTCTTTCAAAGCAAATTCATTTAGATAATTGAATGACTGTCTTTAATTTGCCGATTGAACATCATCATCATTACGATCATTATACGACCAAATAACTGGAAAATCCATCTTCATTTATTCTTAACATCATCATCAACGATGCATTAACGCGTATTCAACGAGTCAATTGTCAATATTTACAATGAGAAACCCTTTTATTTTCCACAAATTTACGCTGCAATTCGAATGCGCCTCCGAGCTAACTTGATGGATATTGCACTTCATCAAATATTTCTTTGATTCACTTTTCACACATTTGTTATGGCAATAAAGTAAAATTGCATGTTCGAAAACCAGTTTGTTTCGATGTTTTTCTTGTGATCGGTTATTTTGTTTTTGAACGATGACAATGAATGGTAAATTAACATTGATTTATCGTCGACAATTTTTTTATTGTGCCAGAAAAAAACGATTTACCGCTTTCAAACGATGCATTCATTCCAACGGTATTACATTTCAGACAATCACATTTAATGTAGACGATTTTGCAATTTATTCTTTATGAGAAAAATACTTCGAGTTTTTTTATGACAAATACTTGTTTGCTCAAATATGATGAGGTTTCGAATCAGTGAACTTTTGTTGTTAGAAGATGTTATTCAATTCAAATTGGAAATTGAAGTCGACTTTATTTTCCAAATTTATTGTAATTTCAAAAAAAATTATTCCTGTTCTAGGTTTGGATCGGTCATATAGTAAAAAAAACTTTGCAACAATTCTGTTATGTTCTATTTGGTCAATATTCCTTCCAAATTCCTATCAAATCTTTTCTAATTCTGACGTAAATTAGAATTACTCACAAAATTCAGTCACATCCGGCGAATACACATTAATGATTGGTTTTAGCACTGATTTTACTTTTGATTTCACAATTTTATCGAAAAAGATGACTTTTTGTGAAGAAAAAAAAATCCATATATACTTAAGTCTATAAATAATTAGTTCTACTGACAGTGTAAATATTTTGCACACGAAACTGATACAGTAATACAAAAAAAAACCATGTAAACAATGTTTGCCCTCCTATAAAGGAACTGTCAAAACTGCATTGAAAACAAAACCAGTTGTGCTGATGACTTCATTGACAAAACGTGAAGCGAATCATTCACGTGGAGACATCTATTTCGCCGCGGCATAAAATACTGAACTAAAATGAGCGTGAGTACATGCCATCAAATTAACTGAACCTATACGCCTTGAAACAGAAAAAAAAACTAAAAAAAATTCAATTGAAATATTGCTCTTTTTATTGGTTTTTAAATAGAATTGAAAATATGAGTTCAAATTTATTATAATTTCTTAAAATCACTCATAGACTCATGTTATGGCCCGAACTATTCTAGTATGGATTTTATTTATTTTTTTAAGATATTCCAATAATGTATTCAAAAAGTTGTAAAATAAGCTTCATCGAACAATATCCGTTTCATGCATAACGAAGCAGGAAAATCAATTCTACGTACAACAGCTGTGAGCCGAGCAATGAATTCATCAAAAAACCGATTGCGTTTGTTGTATACAAATTCCATATATGGTTTAACTGACCATTCCATGTGATTCATATGTGTACAATGGATGATCGTTTCTGGCATGTTTCACTACCATACCAAAGAAGCCGCCGATATTAAAATGATATGAGTTGCGACGGTAGAGTGGTGGCTCGATTCGGATGTGTGTGCATGCAATTTATTGACAATAATCAAGTGCAAGGGGAAAGGAAGATTTTTCAATGTAACGTTTTTATTGTCCGTTCGTTCGTTCCATTGTTGTTGGAAGTGAAAGAAGCCATGAACACACAAGAGTTGGTGTTTGAATACACTGTGTCCCCATAAATTCAGCTAGCCCGATCAAATGTGGCGCGAATTTTGATCAGTCGTTTTTGAACAAGCCAACAAGTAACACGCTTTCTTGAAAACTGGACTGAGAGAAGAAAAATCCATTGGACAGAAATAAACACAACTTGGGTTGAACAAAAAAAATAGTTGAAAAAAAATAGTCTGTGAAAAGTGACGAAACGTGAATTATTTCTGTGATTTCATCAAGGTTTGATTTTAACATTAAAGGATACTCTTTTTTCTGCACAAACTCGATAAATCTTACAAACAAGTATGTAAACCAATTAAAAAAATATACAATTTCAAATGTTCAACGCAATTTCATTTTCATTGTGAAAGTGTTAAAAAGTGCATAAATGCACATTTTCATACTCTTGGTCACTGAAATTAAAAACATGACAATTCTTCAGCTCACATATGACAATCAGATAGACTTTCGAACGAGTTACATATTCGTGTTGCGTGAACACTTTCGAACGATGCTTTTAACGGTAGTTATGCATTGTATTGAGATAAGAATTGAACGGCATAAAATGTCTACACATTTTTCTTTTGATTAAAACGTTTTTATTATTTAATGGTCACGGCTCATTTTGAATTGAAGATGCCGAACAAAAATTTACGTTAACATCAAACGATCAAGCCATCAATGGAACTGGTTTTATTAATCCACATCAATCCATGGCTTCGATTTCGTTTTCTATTTATTGAGTATTTACATTAGTTTTCGTTTGAAACATCATTTAAATGAAATGGTGTCAAACACTGTAAAATGAACCCATAGATCAACCATTGATTTATTGCTCGACAGTAAAATCAGTTCATCTCTGTTCAAATGAGACATTTTTTTTATTGTTGACTAGTAATAATAATTTATTGCTAAACATTAACATATCATAATTACATTTCCACATTATTATACAAATGGGTTCACGAAAGGAATATTTTAACGATGCTAGATGGCGAGTCTTGTTAGACATTGAAAGTGAAATTTGATCCCGAAGAAATGGCCAAAATAAATGCATGATGCAATAGAAAGAGTCTTTAATCGGTAATGAGTTAATTCAGCTTTCTCAGCTGTTAATTATTATTAAATTGATCGAAATGCGATTATAAGTGTGCAGCATGCGAATCACATATATATTTATATGAGAAGTAGCGGAGCTGACAATCGACAAGCGTGTTAATATGATTGTCTATCATTTTCATGCATCATTTGTGATTTAAGTTGATTAAACTGTAAAGGTAGCAATAATCTGGCAACTAATTGATTTGCAATCGTAAACGGTTTTATATTTTACTCGAACATCTGTCGGTTCATCGAGTATTGACTTTGAGTTTTTTTTTCTGCAATCAAACTGCAAATCATCATTCAATTGATAAACCATTGTTTTCGTTGAATGTCATGGTCATTCATTGCAATCTATTGCTTTTTGCAAATGACATTCTTCGGTTGTTTTGTTTTCTTAAAGTGCTTCTCCGGCTGCTGCTTTCTTCTCTCTTTTTAATCCATACAATTCAAAAAGTCACGGTAATTATTATTGGTGCACGTTGTTCAATCATTAACTAACTTAATGGCTATTGAATAATTGCATTTAGTAAAAAGACACAAAAAGTGCACATACATGAAATTGGTTAGCCTTTAAGACTTGCCATAATCAAAATAACTAAGTGGCTTGTGGCGCGATGAAAATTTTTTTCGGTTAAAGCTTAAAATATTTGCATTTTCCGTCATCGAAGCTAAGCACTTCCCACTTATTCAAATTGAAAGTGCCATTGACATCGAATTCTGGCCATTAAATGTTTACACTTACCATGATGCAAGCAGTAACAACCATTTATTTCAAACCATTATCGAATTGTTTATTTTTCTGTTGCGATCACCATGTGTGCGTATGTCTGCATGCATCTGCATCACAGATATATGCAACGGTAATTGAAGTTGTTTGCAACGAGATTGAAATAGAGTGCCAGTCAAGATCAACATGTGCACGAGACACATGCGCGATATTTGTAATGAAAAGTGAAATTATTTTGTGTTCAGTAGATACAGCACATGTTTCTTTTTCACTCTATTTTATGCTGAAATATCCGGTTTTATTGATGCTTTCTTCGCATCCTATTCATTAAACCACGTCAAAATAGCAATTTATGGTAACAAAAAAACCAATAACCGTCTTTCATCAGAGAACAAATCCCATATCTTTTTCTATCCGATTTAATTTTTGTTGTTGTCTTTGGCATGGATGTTTGCAAAAGAAAAGAAATTCAAATGTATCTTTCGGTTTCTTTTATATTTCTGATGAATACAAATATGATAATGAAGTAGGCATGCATAGTTAAAATGATAATTGATGGGAATTTTTTCGAAATTGTTTGCAAAAAGTGTGTTTGTTATTTAAAAAATGGGTTTCGCACATCGGTACCCAATCGGTGCTTCCATCGAATTATCACCAAATTGTATGGTGCTTCCATTGGAGGATTAATTTTTTTAACTTATTATATATGTTTGAAAGGTTTTTTTTCTATTCATTGATTGAATGGTGCTTACGAGTCGTAGGCTATGACAATATGCCTCATAATCTGTGCGCCTAAAAAAGCACCTTATTCGCTTGCCACATGCGATATATGAACTCCATTTTCTCGACCAATCTATTTGGTTGGGTTTTTCTTCGGTGAAAATACTTTCTTCTCATTTGACTCGATAATTTAGTAGTTGTAATAGTTTCTCATTGATTGTTTGATGCATATTGCTTTGTAACAAAACTAATTGAACATGGAAGTTTCATTAGTCCATTAAACCACGGCGGTATATAACAAGGAAACTTGAAACGCTGTACTAAACAAACAATCGAATTAAAAATGCATACGCGTGCAATTGAATCGCAACGAAACAAAAAAAAAATCAGTTGAATGTAAACATACATTCTTCTCGAATAAAATAGATGCACGTATTACATAGCGAAAGCATTCGATTATTGTCGGCCACACGTGCGGTGCACTATGTGTGTCTGCAAAATTATGTTACGCACTTTACCATCGGAATCAATGCACACATTAATTTGCATATTTGTTTTTCTTTTTCCAACACCATTTCTACCAATAAATATATAGGCGAGATTAACTTGAACTCGAGCAGTAGTACAAAATACCAAATACGATTACCAATTATCGCAATCGACCGGTCGATCATTAACACGTTGAAGATTATAACAAATAACAAAAAAAAAACATAATAGGTTCATCATCTTGAAACGCAAAACGATACGAAAATGAAAGTACTAGCCGCTGTTATTGTTTTATACTTCTGTTTTGGTATGTTGTTTTTATTCACCAAGTCATAATTTCCAGTTCATAAAACTCTAGAGATTCATTATTTATTTTGTCTGATTTTTGATATTTTTCTCGCTCGGAAATTCAGGCATTAGCGAATCGCGTCGACATCCGAAGATCATAACATCGATACAGAATGCTAATCCACAGTTGCATAAGAAAGAGTTTGAATATAATGAATATGAGTATCCAACTGGAAATTCTCAACCAGTCGTTGAAGAGAGCCATGAAAATGAGGAATCCGAACAAGTTGACCACCATGAACATCATGAATCTTTTTTGCACGCAAAACATATTTCATCAAAGAAACCGGGATATAGTGCCGGTAGCGGATTAAGATCTATTGCGCAAGGTTCCGCTGATCAAGCTAGCTCGGCAGTTAACAATCAGGTAAAATCATATCTATACACTTTTTTGTGTAAATTTTTGAATCTTTTTTTTGTTGACTTCCACTTCCTTACAATGCATAATCTCGTTTTCTAGCATGCAGCAGCTAAGCAGGCAGCGTTCATAGCGCAGAATACATTAGCGCAGGTACAAAATTCACTCGCTCACAATTCATTTGGGTGTAAATGCTCTTTTAATACAATATATTTTTTATTTTATTTTGTTTATCTCTTTTAGGCCGCCTCACAAGCAGCAGCCACCGCACAGGTACTTGACTCGATTTGATTTTCCAAAGTGCTTTTATTTATATGATGCTTTTTTATTTGAATTAAACAGGCTGCATTGGCGGGTAAACAAGTTTTACTGCAGGGATTGGAACAGCAAAGTATCGAAGCACGACAAGCATTGGAAAGTGAAATTGCACAACTTCAACAAGCTAAGCGATCAGCAAAAGCTGCCGCGCAGGCCGCACAACAAGCATTGAATCACATTCAGGGTACGTATTTCGGATCTAATTGAATTATTTTATTTTGCATATCAACATTTCACCGACTCTATTTGGAAATGACATTGCACGTTGATTATTTTTATGTTTTTTTTTTCTTTTAAGTTTTAACTGCGGCACTCAATAATGCCCAAACGTCAGCAGAACACGCTCAACAAAGCGCACAAGAGGCAGCCGGAGAGCTGGCCAGTCAACAATCTATGGTCGGAGCAGCTAAACAACGAGTTGAATTGGTTGAAGAACAATTACATGCAGCACGGTAAACCAATTCAAAGTTTGAGCATTTCAGAATCCTTGGCATTAAATCTACAATATAATATAACCATTAATATAAGTATAGTGGTTATAAATACTTATTTATTTTCATTTTGTTTGTTTTGTTCAGCATTGACTTTGAAGCAACTCAACATGCAGCTACAAGTGCGGCAGCGTAAGTATTAGTTAGTTCGAGACAGTGAAAGAAAAATTGGTCGGTTCGGCTTCCATGCATCACCACCCAATAGTGGAATTTTTGAAAGTGAAGACATTTCTTACCTCAATAAATATTTTTTTTTTTTTTTTTTTTTTTTTTCAAATTATAAGTGAAAAATTGTTCAAATAATGAATATATAAAGTCACCTTTGTTGTTTTTTTTAATCTTGATTTCTTTCGTTTGAAAAATATATCCTCAGTTCAGCTCAACAAGCTCAAAATAATGCATCAGCAGCCGCCGTTCATGCCGCTATTCATTTGAAGGAAATTCCCGGCGAAGAATCGGTGCGTCACGATGATTATGCAACGAACCATAACTATGGCGGCTCTGGTCCTTCAGGTCCATCGCCAACCAGTGGCAGTGCCAACATTGCTCAATCAACAATTTCTCAATCTGATTTTGATTTTGCTGGTTACAAATAAAATCTAACTCAAACAACAAACTACATTTAGGCAAAATAAGTGTGTAGTTCAACAAACACACAAACAAACAAAAATCCCAATCAAAAATCAATTTAAAAAAAAAAATCATTTCTTTGGCCATTCTCGTGAAAGAGAAAGGTTTCAATTTGATTGCATTATTTATTGGTTCCATTTAGCTGTAAAAGCCTTAGGTGTATTATTTTGACGAATTAATGAATAGAACGAACACAAATTTCATCTATTATATTTACTTGAGTGCAATAAACATTTAATTTAGATCAATTCATTCCAAACTATGTGAAAAGAAAGACGGCCGCAAATTTCTTTGATAAAGAAAAGCAAAAGGTTTTTTTTATTTCATATATTGGGTCATGTAAATTTTTACATTTTATTTCACTAAATATTATTATTATTATTATAATTATTATTGGGTTAGTAGTAATTCATTAAATTACATAATCTAAAAAAACTATTCTTTTTTTTATTGAAATTACACGAAAAAAAAAACATTTCTATTTTTAGATACACTTAATCACTCAAGGATTGTTGCTTTTGTTTGTTTTCATATAGGGTCAATTCAGACAGAAAATGTTGAGAAAAAAAATCAACAAAAAACTACATATTCTAATACAATAAGCGGAAGAAAAAAAAACGATTTAATTCCCGGTTTTGTTTTTGTTACTAGTAATATATTGTCCGGGATGAATTTGAAGTAAAACAAAAATAAAATAAATGTCTCAACGTTGCGCTAAACTCTTTTCCAAATGTCGAATATGTGCGTGGACATTTGCATGAAATGAATCGATATTCTCCGAGTCCAATTTATTTTTCGTTTCTTCCAAAACACCTTCCAGCACTTTTGAAATGTGATAATTTGGATCTGTTGATAGTAAATGTGAGGCAACGTACATAATCATCGACAGATCATTTATTAGGCCCATAACATTTGAATCGCCATCAATAACCGATGATTGCAAATTCTTTTGTACGGTGTCCCGTCCGAGTTCTCTGCATTTTTCACGCAAATAGCTTGGCTCAAGCATCGCAACGGTGCGTGAATCTTTGGCCAAATCTCGAATATACGTTTGAATTTCGGACAAATATTTTTGATTGTCTCGATTCAATTTTTCCATTCCAATGACAATGCTGGCATAGCGCTGCTGATAATCCTCCGGGAATGGTTCATTGTATGATTTATATTGTTCGGCTTCTGTGTTCATGCTTTTCAATCGGGTCAATTTCATTTGTTTTGCGGCGAGCGTTTTACGTGTACGTATAATCAGTTCAAGTAAACGTAATTGAAAGCCACCAATCGATTCTTTGGGGAAAACATAATTTTTCAATTTGATTTGAGCATCAAAACTGCTGCCAAGCAATGGATCGCTTCGATTCAATTTGTTTACAGCGGCCAACGGTGATGGCACATAGCATAGACCGTTTATCTTTTGCCGGAAATTTTGTGTAATATTGCTAACCGGAATTGTTTCGACCGATTCATTTACAAGAATTTCATAATCGGGTACTGAGTGTGTTCCCAAACCGGCACGATCGAACGTCACCCGATATTCACTTGACATTGAATAAATTGCCTCAATGACACCAGTAAAAATGCCATCTTGTGGTTGACGCAAGCGTGCTGTTACTTTCGTTCCGATCGGCAGCGACAATGGAATTTCCTTTGGAAGATCGCGCACAAATGAAATATCGCCCGATTTTCGACTTTGCAACAAACGAATCTTTTGCCTTCGACGCTCCAATTCACGACGCTCTTCATCGAAAAATGATTGCGAACAACGCCTTGGTTTACCCATCAATCGACGAACCTTTGACCATTCCGGCCGTGTTAATAAATGTGTTTTTAATTGGGGAAATGATTCGCGTAAACATGCTTGGAACTCATTTTCACCTAAAAAGAAAAAGAAATTCGGAATGGATGTGTAATTGGAGAAAAAATGTTAGAATTTGAAATTCATAAGATATTATGTTGGAGTTTCACTTACCCAACAGTAATGGCTTATCAATGTAACTATAAAACCATTCGTAGCTGACCCATTTGTGTGCTTTTGGCAATTTAAGAAGGTTTCTCAAGCGCAAACCGATGCGCTGGCTAATTGCACGATCGATGGCACTGATTCCTGACGTCGGTGAACTCGGAACTGTTACGGTTGTGGGCTGTGCAACGGATTTTGAAGTCGATGGTTTCGATGCACTCAACGAATGAGATGACGGTACGATATCTAAAATAGAATAAAATTTGAATTGAATATTTGGCCATTCGAATTGGAAATGCAAGAGGTACCTTTTGATTTTGGTGTTTTCTTTAAATCATTCAAAAGTGACGGTTTCGATGCCGACGATGGACTTTTCAAATATTTGGACACGGTTCCTTTACGCTTTTTCAAATGTTTACTTGGCGAATGTAACGGCAATTTGATAGGAGTTTTAATCGGTGTTGATTTTGATGCACTTTTTTTCGTTGGCGATTGACGTAACGATTTCGGATCATTTACAATATCATCGTCGAAAAATAATTTATTACGTTTACGTATACGTGCCGGCATTCCGCGTGCATTTAAAACTTGAATTGGTTGCGCTGGTTTTTCACGTTGTGGCAATGCCGTACCCACACGATGCAAACCCAATGCAGCTGGTCCAAAGGCTGGTATTTCAACTTCTTCGTCAAACGAATCATCCTTATCTCTATTTCTGTCCGACATATTCTCTTTCTTTTTCTACAATTTCAATTGAAAAATATTAATCACCAATAAAAAATATCCGGATTAAAATGAAATTTGCGTGCTTTGAATCGAATTTATTCGCTTTATTTCACAATAAAAAAAAATAATTTTGTTACTGTCATTCATTCGTTTTTAACGTTGACAATTGGCATTTCATTACTGTACAATACGTGACTGTTGACAACGATGTATGTACTTTTTTAAGTTTTAAAATGCACAAATTTACCTTTTCGAAAACACTCCACACTATTGCCGTTTGGCAAAAATTAAATTTTGCTACGTTTTGAACAATAAAAAAATGTAAAATTTGTTGTAATTTTCAATTTAAATGTGGATTTTTTTTTATTTTCACATTAGCGAAGCGGAAAAAATGAAGCTCTAATCAACTTGTGAGCGACAACAACAAACAATCAAAAGTTATTGGCACCCGCCGCAACTTCACTCCAATTGAATTCGCCGCGATGTTCGGTTTATTTGACATTCGAGACAATGACACCGGATTTGAAGCAATTGGCGCGCGTCTTCACGTATGTTGACGTAGTTTCAGCATTAATTTCGTTTCAATTATAATATTATGCTAATTTTTATGTGATTAAAACCAATTGATTTTTAATTAGGACCGAAAAACAAATCTAATTTTCAATGCAAATCACGAAAAATTGTACAACTCTTATCCAATTTAAATGAAACATTAATGCTACTACAACTATAGTGGATAATTGAATTTTATTGTGTATAATGTACAAATATATTTGTATGCAGCGCGCAACTCAGTAATTTAATATAGGTTATCAAAATGCCGGTATCTGTGGAAAATGCGACGAAACTCATGCACCTTATGCACATACATCATTCTTTTTTTCTTTATTGACAATTGTACATTCGACGAATCTTTTCCACATCATATTCACTCGGACTGTTTATTTGTCCCAATTTACGACTGGTATTATGCTGTAATACATTTTTTTCAAACAAATATATTTCATTTAATATTCAACTGAAAAATTGATGTACCTTTGCAACAATAGTGTAATTGGTTCCACGTTTTGCAAACGCATTTTTCGGATAATGCATTAAACTATCATAATCATATGGTAAATTGAATGTTTCCACCAAATCGTTGTCTTTCTTTGCAAAATTGTGTCGATGATCTACAAAAAACAAAGTTAAGTCGAACTAAAAAATGAAAGTGTTAAATTATGTATGGTCTAAAAACTACTTGGTTCAATGTTGTCCCAAATGATGTCAACATATTCGTCTCTATCAGGTCTTGATTGTTCATGCCATAGTCCTAAAACGTGTAACAGTTCATGTTGAATCGCTCCAGATAATTTCAAACAATTTTCCGATAGATAAATATCAATGGGTTCGCTTTGATTCGCCTTGTAGCCAACCAATGTGCCACAACCGGAGTTGGATTTTTTGAATCTTATATGATATGTATCAGTGGTGCGCTTGAAGTGGAACTTTATGCACGTTTTCTTCCGAAATACTTCCATGGCATTCAGAATGGCAGCACGGTCTTTCTCAGTGTAGCCATCGTCAAAACGATATGGAACAATACCATTTGGCCATTTATTTGTCGACGATTTCATTGCATTACGATCATTTTGCCGTTCGTCACCCAAAGTAAACTCATTTTCAAAATAATCTTTTGGAAGTGAACTGTCACTGGCGCCAACACTAGCACTCAAAACAAATAAACAAACTAAATGATTAAGCATTTTAGCAACTAATAAACACCGAACGATTCTCACTGAATGATGTGTGTGGTGAGGATCGGACTTATAAAGGATTTTTTCCACTTATCCGTGGCATATATATTTTTTGGGAAAATGTGACCAGAATATTAATTCAAGAGATTATTAACCCCAATTCACCAAGCTGAATGACATGCATGTAAATACTTGCACAACAGATAGAAGCGATTCACGTGCGAGGCGATTGTGCGACATGGAATTAGCTCATTCGTGCTATTATCATCATCCCCATTGTGTTTATTCTAACATGTTAGTTTCCTCATACAAATATCATCGTTACGCTGCATTTATAATTCCGCGTTAATTATACAAACCGTTCATTCATTCAGTGGATATTCATAGTACAAAACGATTTCAACAGCTGTTTTTTTTTTTTTTTGAAGAACTATGCAAAAAAGAACAATGCACAAATGTGAGATTCCATATTTGGTATGACGTTTCATATTTAGCCTTCAGTTTTTTTTTTTCCATTTTTATTCTCGATATGTATGTTTCGTGATGTAATCAGTTCAATTCATCGGTCAAACTGAATCACACGTTTAAAGTCCGTAAATCGCTGTAATCTAAGAATTTCTGCTTTATTATTTAATGTATCACGTCGAATGTTGCTGACGAATTTATCGACTTTTGTACTGTGACCACAAAATATTTTCTTTATAAAAATCATGTCTGTTTGATTTTATCTAATCAAGTTGAAGAGTGTCAGTCCAAAAGTCGAATCAAATCCGAAAGTAAACTTATGCTTTATGAAATATTCGACATGCTTGGTGAAAGAGAAATTTAAAGAGAAAAAAAAACATCACGCCATGTAACTGATAACATTGAAAGAATTTAATGATAGTAAAAAAGAAAAAAGTGCGTAGATAGAAACTTGTTTGCATTAACATAATAACAGTAGCGTAACTATAAATATCCTCTACTGATTGCCATGAAGGTGAATTATTACATATTTGATTCTATTTTATTAAACCACTTGTTGTATCATACAATGCATGTTCTGTGTAGAACTGAACGTCAATGATTTATGTACTCATAGTGCACCATACATAGAAGTTATTATGATGACCGCCTCACTCTCACTTACACAAATCGAAGCGTGTTAGAGGTCCGTGAAAAAATGATCAGCATGCTGTAGCACTTGCAAATTGTATTGCGAAAAGAATGTGCGTGATACGAACGACTACATGAACATTAATTAAATCATCATACATAAAGTGTTACAACTGTGAGAGAGACTCACTTGACTGTGTCTGTGTGTTGCTTCAATTTCATTCTATCTTTGTTTGTACTGGAGCATTACGACTAATGTCTCTGTCTGAATGTTTCGCGTATGTATTCTATGTTATTATTGTTTTCATTTCATACTTGAAACAGAATCAGTGTGAAATAAAAAAAAACAACAAACATTTAGTCGCCTGACAGATGTACTGGCACCTGGTTGGCATTCGATTCGACGAAATTTATCAGTCAGTGAGAGTAGCTGAATCAAGTGTATTCGATATACACATTTAAAAACAAAATCATCACATTTTTTCCAAATTTCAATTTTTTCACTCCGTTCGTTCAATACGAATTTCGTCGATTTCTAATTCTATTTTAATCACATTTTCCATTTTTTGACATCATTATTTTAACGGGACAAATTTGTTTCTTCGGTTTGCCTTTTGAAAAAAAAAAAAGATAATAATTTTTCAAGATGGAAAGTTCATGGGTTGAGACAGCAATCAATGCAATTCGCGTTGTAAGTTTTATGTGCGATGTTATCACATTTCCCGTATATTTATTGGTACAACAACCATGGAAACGACGACAATTATCAAGGCGACTCAAAGTAAGTGAATCTGCGTTTTTTTAGAATTTTAAATCGTTAATTTTGTTTTGTTGCTGGTTTTTTTTTTGGTGTTAAAATCATTAGTGAGAAATCAAAGTCCATTTGTTCTATAAAATTGTAGTGTGATTTTATAGTGAAAACAAAAATTGTTGAATCAGATAGAGAAATCAACCGTTATAAAATGTTCGAAGTCCATTTTCTTATCTGATATACACTGTATCATCAAATCATTTTTAATCAAAACAGAATTGTATGAGTGTGCAATTACACTAAATGGTTTTATAACATATAATTAACGGCAAAATTGTTCGGTTTTAAATTCCAATTATTGCGGCTGCTATCAAAGTGCAACTTTGACATTTACAGTAGTGTAAGGACATAAGCTCATAATTCATTGTCATTGTCTGGGAGTGAAATTCTTAAATGGTCATAAAAAAACGTGTTCTGTGTAATACGATCAAATAAATATCGAAATTTGTTCATTACCACTCAATGATAACATTTTAGAATGAAATGTTTTCTATTATATGCTTAAATAGCGTCTATTGAAAATCCAGATGTAATTGCACACTAGACAGTTGCAATACGATGGTCAACGACTATTTAGAAAACAAACTCCTATTTGATTTTGCAAAACATTGAGAATATAAATTGAATTCGTTTCTTTTAAAAGGCAAAACCAATTTCGGCCGATAATAATGAAATTACATATCGTTCCGTTGTGCCTACAAGCGAGACACATGTTAAACTGGTGCAAGCAAACGTTGATACATTGGAAAAGGTAGTTTTATAAATATACATTTTAATGATTGATTTTTAGTAACCTTTACTACGTGTTTGCTTTTGTGTTTTGTTCGAATCAATTTTATATCACTGTTTGCTAAGATGTTGACCTTTGCAACAAAAATACATAAAAACAAAAAGTGCTTGGGCACACGTAAGATTCTAAGCGAAGAAGATGAAAAACAACCCAATGGCCGCGTGTTTAAAAAATACAATATGGGCGAATATGAATGGCGTACGTTTACCGAAGTTGAAAATGCATCGGCTAACTTTGGCCGTGGTCTTCGTGAACTTGGTCAGGTTGCATATAAAAACATTGTCATATTCGCTGAAACCCGAGCTGAATGGATGATCGCCGCACATGGATGTTTTAAACAAAATTTTCCAATCGTCACTATTTATTCAACACTTGGCGATGAAGGTGTTTTACATGGTATCAATGAAACTGAATCCACAATCATTGTAACAAGCCATGAATTGTTGCCAAAGTTTAAATCATTATTGCCAAAATTGCCAAATGTTCATGCCGTCATTTATATGGAGGATCAACTGCATGAAACCAAAACGAATGGTTTTAAGGAAGGCGTACGCATTTTGCCGTTCAATGAAGTCATTGAAATTGGCAAGAATAGTTATGCTGTTGCAGCTCCACCCAGCACCGAAGATATAGCAATTATTATGTATACATCAGGGTCAACTGGTACGCCAAAGGGAGTTTTACTTTCACACAAAAACTGTATTGCAACGCTCAAGGCTTTCACGGACTCATTTGAAATTTATCATGATGATGTTCTTATTGGGTGAGTATGATTTATTGTTTCGTTTTTGTTTGGCGACGATTCAAAATTCGGCCACGTTGTTTTATTCTAGATTCTTGCCATTGGCTCATGTTTTGGAATTGCTTGCTGAGAGTTTGTGCCTTTTGGCCGGCTTGCAAATTGGCTATTCGACACCAACAACACTTACGGATACAAGCAGCAAAATAAAGCGCGGTTGCAAAGGAGATGCGTCTGTTTTGAAACCGACCGCAATCACCTCTGTTCCGGTGAGTGATGACTAGGGATATTTTGGATTTTCGATGATTTGCTATAAATGAAATTTTTTTTAACTCTTTCAGCTAATTTTGGACCGTATAATCAAAGGTGTCAACGAACAAGTTGATAAAGGAAGCCCATTCCAAAAAGCATTCTTTAAGTTTGCATATGAATATAAACGAAAGTGGACACGAAGAGGCTATGACACTCCACTATTGAATAAGTAAGTTTCGCATGATGTACATTGAAAACAAAATCAAATTTACTATTTTATTTGTTGTGTTTTGTACCTAGGTTCATTTTCAATAAAATCTCGAAGACAATGGGCGGAAATGTTCGATTGATGTTAAGTGGTGGTGCTCCATTATCGCCGGAAACACACGAACAAGTGAAAATATTGCTATGCACCGAGGTCGTACAAGGTTATGGATTAACTGAAACAACCAGTGGAGCCACACTCATGGATCGTAAGTATTGGGAAGAGACCAATGAATGCATTAATGGATACATATTTTAATTTACACATAGCTATGGATATGTCATTTGGTCGCGTGGGTGCTCCCACCACAATGTGTGATATTCGCTTATGCACATGGGATGAAGGTGGTTATCGTGTAACGAACAAGCCGAATCCACAAGGTGAAGTCCTAATCGGCGGTGACTGTGTGTCAAGAGGCTATTACAAGTTAGAAGAAAAGACAGCCGAAGAATTCTTTGATGAGGACGGAAAACGATGGTTCAAATCTGGTGACATTGGCGAATTTCATTCCGATGGTGTTCTCAAGATTATCGGTAAATTCAAGAAAATTTGATAGAATCGATCGTGATACTTAATTAACAGCCCTTTGCTATTTCAGATCGTAAGAAGGATTTGGTGAAATTGCAAGCAGGAGAATATGTTTCATTGGGCAAAGTTGAAGCTGAATTAAGAACTTGTCCATTGGTCGACAATATTTGCGTGTACGCTGATTCTTCCAAACATTTCACCGTTGGATTAATTGTGCCAAATCCAAAGCACTTGAAAGATTTGGCACTTTCACTCGGCGTTTCCGATACATTTGAAAACCTATGCTCATTGCCGGCCATAGAAAAGGCTTTGGCTAAAGTTTTAGTTGATCATGGGCTTAAATGTAAGACAATATTCATTTTTAAATAGCCATTTATTGGAATCTCAATCATTTCTTTTGTCATTTTCCACAGGTAAATTACAAAAATTCGAAATTCCAGCCGCTGTGACATTGTGTAAAGATGTATGGACACCAGACAGCGGCCTCGTAACAGCAGCATTCAAACTGAAGCGGAAAGATATTCAAGACCGATACCAAGCCGATATTAATCGAATGTACGCTTAATACGAAAAAAATTTATAATACATTATATAGAAAATGTAAATAGTATGAATAGTTTTTTTTATATTCGATCTACTAAATCTTTGAAGGTTTAAATAAATGGTTTATTAATAAATCACATGTTTGTTAAATTATACACAGTGTGTCGCAAAGAAACGTAAACTTTAACGAAATATCCCATATTAGTTGCGCCATCTATTGAGGAGGATATGCGTTGGAAAAGTCCCTAATCGACTTTTCATCATTTTACCCTAATGGGGGGGGGGGCTCTGAATTTGTGGGAGACTTGAGGTGAATGGGCTTGAGACTAGAGGCAGAGCAGTACTAGAATAATAATTTTTGTTTAAAGTAATTCTATGGTGTGAGTAGTAATCCATATTGATCCGCAGTAATACACACTTGTGTAAATTCTAACAGCAGTGCAATGACGTTTCATGTGTACGATGTGTATTACATTTGTTAAGAATAAAGCGATCGGCGTATATTGAGGATTGAAACAATTTATTCGATATTTATTAAATTAAATTCGATATTTTCCATTTTTTAACAATAAAATGTTTCATCCGAAATATACGGCGATCGCTTTATGCCTAGCAAATGTCATACACAACGTACACATGAAACGTCATTGCACTGTTGTTAGAATTTACGTAAGTGTGTATTACTATGGATTAATATGGATTACTACTCACAACATAGAATTACTTTAAACAAAAATGATTTTTCTAGTACTGCTCTGCCCCTAGGCTCGAGACGAATATCATTTCTAGGGTACTTTGGGATGCTGATTCCGAAAATCGAGGTTTTGGTCCGAAAAAATCATGGGTGAAGGGGTTAAGACCCCCGAACCTCTAGGGGGTGGGGGGACTTGGAAGGCAGGGGTCATAAAAAATTTCTCTCGTAAAAAAGAGTTTGGAGCACAAAAATCAAACCAAAAATCATTAAACTGTAACGAAGAAGAAAATATTGTTGTGATTCTACAATATGAAAAAAAACAAATCCACTGAACGTCGCCTTATACCATTTTGTGTTGTGGATTTAAATTGTTCCAAATCCAACAAGCGACTATGAATGAATTCCAACAATAACAACTGCGCTGATAAGGATAAAATATCATCACTGACATTCTCATTCCATTGAATGAAACTTAGAAAACTCAGTATAGTAAGACATTTGCAGTGACCGGTTCGCGCATATTTCTATGCTTGCCTAAATACGCTAGGTAGCATAGATATGCCAAGCATACCGCAAACGCAACCGACGCATCGCCGTTCACTCTATATGAATGGGGTAGAATAAAAACTACTTCTCGAAAAATTGCTATTTTAAAACGAAACCTAAAAAAAATTTCAATAAAAAGTGAATCAATTTTTTTTCGTCCAATTGAAGTGAATCAAGAAAATTTTGTTCAACAAAAGTGAACCAAAAAAAAAATTTCACTCGGTTTTTTCAGTGTAAAATACACTAAAATGAATTTTTTTTTCGGGTTCACTTTTATTGAACAATTTTTTTTTGGTTCACTTCAATTGGACGAAAAAAAATTGATTCACTTTTCATTGAAAGTTTTTTTTAGATTTCGTGTTTAAACATTTTTCGAGAAGTAGTTTTTATTCTACCCCATTCATATGAACAATGCACATGTTCGTTTATGCAGACGACCGTGCGCATACAATATAGCTCGAATCGAATGGCGACGGGTGCGTTGCGGCTTGCGTCTCCGCTATGCTTAGCATAGCTATCAGGCATAGAAATATGCGCGAACCGGTCACTGGACATTTGTGCAATTTGAATTATAAAAGAAATTTTATGTAAAAGAGTTATATGCTACAATTTTTAATTCTAAATTCAAAAACTATCGCTCACAAATTTTCTTTAAATTTAGTTAAAATGGTTTATTGTGAAAACTGGATATTTTCACGGAATGTATGTGAAAGTTCCTAATTTTAAATTATTGATTACACAAAAAATTGAATTAAACAAAAAATAAAATGGAAATACTGACAATTTAAGTTTTATGTCTTACAATATTTTGGCAGATGGCTGGTGAAATTAAAATCATGTTTAAAATCAATTATTTTGAATAGTTCAGAATTGTTAAAAATTAAGTTTGCGTTATGATATCAAACCGTATTTCTGAATAACCATGGCCAATCAAAATTCAAAAAGTCTATGTATAATGGATCTTCATCCTTTTTCGTCCTTTTTGTTCGTCATTTTCTAAAACTTACTTCTAAAAAGAAAAATGGAAATTTAAAATAAAAGAATGATTCCTTTTACGTTGAATCTCGTTTGAGAAAAGTGTTGACTTTGATATCCTTGTGATAAGCAACTGGTTGTTTAAAGACATAACAATCGCTGTCCAAATGTGCTTCCAATGTTCCCAATCCAATTTCTTTTTGGCATAACAAACAACTCATGTTGTCGCTGTCATGGAAAATTGCATAAATATTTGCGCCTTTGAAACGTGTCCAAAACAATGCTTGTAATTCTCTGTCGTCCAAATGCATATTTTTATCATGAAGATTGCTGTTGATCACAAGTTGTGTGTTTTCAAATTTCATGTATGGTGCCACCTTGAAACCGGCAATCAATGGTTTTTTCAATGAATTTCTACGTACGGCAGAGGTATTCTTCAGAATCTCCCTGATATCCGCATTGTTTGGGTCTTTGTTGTTAAAGTTATTGTTGATCTTGAGATCCATCCCAAAGCGTCGATTTAAATATCGGAATGCACCTTGTAACAAGTGTACGTGCAAAACAGTATTCTTTTGCGAGGCCGTTTTTCTCAAGTACAAATCCAACATTTCATACTGAAAGACACGAATGATTTTCCTTAATGTTCAGTATTAATAATGACCAACAATATACAAATCTTACCAAAATCACTTCGATGAATTGCTTTCGTGTATAATTTTTCATCCAAATTTTACTGCAACGCATGTATAATTGTCGTTTGGTGAATGTCACTTGTTCGTAGAGGAATGCGGCACGCGATTTCAATGTGTCACACCATTCCACTTGTACACCGTCCAAATTACAATTGAATATATTCTGATCAATGGCATCATACACCGCCTTCAACGTGGATGTGGAACCGATAAATGTCGATTCAGTCATTTTACATGGCGTCGCTTTGTCAATTTCTTGTTTATTCACTGCAAAGAAATAAATACAAAATAATGTCTACTCAGAAATTGAACAAAAAAAACAGTATCGAATAAAACAGAAACTCTCACTCTTTGTGAAATATTTGAAAATCGTTGGAATCTTTAAAAGTGGATAAATTTAGTAAAGATGCTGCCAATTAAAGTTAATTCTGCGCGCAAAAAAATATTTTCGTTTCATGGATTACGGTAAAATTGTTTGTGTAATGTGCACTGTACAGTTTTAAGTGATTCACACAGGTTAAATTGTATATAATTGTGCGTCGTGCTGAAAGAATGTTTTCGTATTGATTCGATGCACTGTCACCAGGCGGCCGAACTCACTTCTGTCAATTGATATTTATTGTTTTCAGAAAAAAGTCATCAAAGTTCAAATTAATAAAATATATTTATTTAAATTATCATACATTTTTTTATTTCATTTTATAATAATCTTATTAAAAAAATTTTTTGCACTGTATGCAAAATTAAAAGTCCCACCCTTTGTATTCTTTGCACGTATCGCGATTCTCTTTGCGAATTCGTGTGATAGCACTCGCTTCACCCTTTGCTACGCATCGTTTACGTTCTTCTCGTTTCTCTTTAACAAACAACGTTTTTTTGAGGCGATCGGACACGACGCTTGGTGCAATTGTGCTGGCCGATGTTGAATATGAGCGTTGACTTCGGGCGTCAGATAACATTTTTTCGACCATTTTTAAGCGATATTGACGTGATTTCGGATCTAAATTGGCTAATTCATCGTCTTCTTCACCGCCCGACGATACATTTCCATCGACACTGTTGCTGTCGCTTATGTGAACATCTTTCACAAAATCTGTCATTTTTTCTATGTCCTTTGATTCGATTTGTGGAATTGGTTTTGGCAGTGGAATTTCGGAGTCAATGCTTTCCACAGCATCTTCAAACATCTCATCACCATCGTCGGCTTGTGCCAGCGACGTAATATAATTTTGAATATTGAAACTAAGCGCTTTTGATGTATCATTTACACGTTCTTCAGAGAATTTTACTTCAGCATCAACTTGTTGCCGCAAACGATCTAACTCTTCTTCGTTATTCTCTGCTTCAGCATCTGATGCATCTCCGTCCTCATCCAAATCGTCGTCATCACTGACGGCTTCCATACCATATTCTTTTAGTAAATCCTTTTCCATCTCTTTTGTGAAACCACTGCAAGCAACTTCAATGTCCAAATTATCATCGCGTTCCAGTTCATCAAAAGTTGGATAACCGGCACATTCATATCCGAATCGTCTACGGAAATATTCACGAACTCCATTCACATCACGTTCAAAGAACCTAATGAAACATGATAAATTGACAAACATTCATCATTCGATTAGCAAAAAAGAACACTTACATTTGGGCATTGGCATGGGATGTCGACACCATTTGTGGGAAATCAATTAAAATTGGTTTGGCATCATCTGTGACCATTATATTGAATTCGTTGAAATCTCCGTGAATGACACCAGCATTGCCCAAACTCACAATCAAATTCATCAAATCATTGTAAAGAGCTTCGACGTCTTCAACTTCGTGGATTTGTGTTCTGCGGAGAGAAAAAGATTTTCAAATTGTATTCTCTTCTAAGTATGCAATTCAATTGTTCAATGGTGAGAAAAATCAACTTACAGTGTATATCCATTGACCAATTCCATGATGACACAGTGACGATTGAAGTCGATGGGTTTAGGTACGGGAAAGCCTCTTTCATATAATGCTGTCATATAGGCAAATTCACGAGTGGCCGAAATTCGCGACAAATAAAGCCAAGAGGCCTTGTGTCGTTTGCCATGATAGTCTCGTTTCTCCTTGATATTTCGGAAACAAGTTCGACCCAAGCGATGCAATTTCAAACACAGCGGATTCCCTTTTTCATCCGATACAGTGTAAATGTTTGACTCTTTGCCGACTCCAATTTGATTACCAAACGAAGCGACCGAATCGCGTAAGGTAAGCGATTTCAATGCCAAATAATCGTAACCAGTGTTTGTTAAGCGATAGCCATCATCTAAATTACAATAAAACATGTTGACTTGACTGAGCAAAATTAGTCATCAATTGAGTTACTTACATTTGCGACCACGTTCGTACGACAATAATTTGTGTTTGCATAGTTCACGCAACAATTTATGGACTCCGCCTGATTTAAGATTAGCAATCGATGCGGCTAAACTAGCCGGCACCAGTTCGTGATTCTTCATGCCCATTTCAATCTATTCCAAAAGACAAAGAGTAAACCATGTAAATGACATACGAAGAAAACAAATAACCAAAACTCCGCAGTCGTAAATTCCACTTACCGCAGTCAAAACCCGAAAATCTTCTTTCGTTAAATAACGTAAGATGGTAACATTTAATTTACCCATTGCGGACAATGAACTTGAGTATCAACCTCTGGAAATTGTTGTTTTTATGTTTAAAAGAAATTCTATTTACTATGTGATGACCACGCGCTCGTCGAAAACACACACGATTTTATTGAAAAGTGACATGAAATGATGACAGCCAATTTGTGCACCAGAGGTCACTGCACGTCATTTTTGACAATCAGCTGCGACGACACTCAAATTATAGTCACTGTTATTAAAAGGGATTTATTTGTTGTTGCCAAAACAAAACCTTAAAAATTATTAATTGCCATTGTTTAAATTCAATGTTGCAAAGTGAGTGCAATAATTTCAATCTATTTCCGCCAGATGGTGAACACTAATTTCACCATCCAAAATTATTTGCATACATTGTTAGCAACAACTGTTTGTAGGAGTAGGAAAACAGACTGGAGAGAATGTTTGTTCGGTTTAAAGCAACAAATTTTAAAAAGCGGGTGTGGACTTTTGGTCACAACATTTTTATTAAAAATCAATTAAAAGTTCTGCCAAATGTGGTTTATTTTTCGAGTCAACAAAATGCAAAGGATAATTCAAGTTCATCTCCAGAGAAGCTTGATGATGATGCAACACGTAGTAATTGGGTGAAACCGGTAATAATTTCTGGCATTGCATTGTTTGCCGGTTTCCTGTCGTACAAGTATCTAAGGGAAAACGGTAAGGAAACAGATCCGTTTGAATTTTCATTGAGTCCGGCAGTAAATGCAGCCGTTGGTACGCTGAGTGAATCATCAAACCGCAAGAGATTTAATTTCTTTGCTGATATCGTTGAACGTGCATCACCCGCTGTGGTTTTTATTGAAATCAAAGATAAACGGCATGTGGATTATTTTACAAGAGAACCGGTCACTGCCTCGAATGGTTCAGGGTTTATTGTCGATTCAAATGGACTAATTTTGACGAATGCCCACGTCGTTATCAATAAGCCGCATACATTCGTGCAAGTTCGACTACAAGACGGCCGCAAATTCATTGGCATGGTAGATTCCGTGGATCCTGTCTCTGATCTTGCTACAGTGAGAATAAATTGTAGCGGACTTCCAAAACTACATCTTGGCAATTCGTCCGATTTACGAGCAGGTGAATGGGTTGTGGCTTTGGGTAGTCCATTGGCTCTTAATAATACGGTAACGGCAGGGGTGATAAGTAGCACACAACGCGCTTCAAAGGATCTTGGATTGAAGGGTAAATTGCAACCAAATCGGTAAAAAAATGGACAAACGAAAAGACGTTTAATATATTGTGTTTATATTTTAGGCAAAAATATCAACTACATTCAAACCGATGCAGCTATTACTTTCGGTAAATTGCAACCAAATCGAAAACAAATGGACAAACGAAAAGACGTTTAATATTATATTGTGTTATATTTCAGGCAATTCGGGTGGTCCTCTCATCAACTTGGATGGCGAGGCTATTGGTATTAATTCCATGAAAGTGACGGCGGGTATTTCATTTGCAATACCAATCGATTATGTACGGGAATTCCTTAAAAAAAGTAATCATGTCAAGTCAACTTTTATTCAAACAATTAAAATCTTATCAAACAAAGAGCATTGCATCTTCTATTTGTTTACAAATTTACGCAAATTCCCGGTTTCTAATTATTTTGTTTTTTCATTGACAATTTTTTTTAGGTCAACGGTTGCGCGATAATAAAGAAATGGTACCGCCACCAGTGCGACGTTATATGGGCATTACAATGTTAACGCTAACCGACGATATTTTGACCGAATTGAGACAACGATCCCATACAGTGCCGGTAGAAGTTAAGAGCGGTGTGTTGATTTGGAAGGTTATCATCGGATCACCAGCTTACAAGTAACATTCATTTTGATTTACATGCATCACTTATCAGTTTAATTTCTGAATGAAAATTTTCCATTTGATTTTTTTTCTTGCAGTGGCGGACTACATCCAGGTAAAAAAAATCACCTCGCATCAATTGTATAGTATTGATTCAATTTCAATCAATTAATAATTCTTCAATTCTTATTCAATTTATGTATTAGGTGATATTGTGACGAAAATAAATGGAAAAGATGTTCGGACGACCAGCGAAATTTACTCAGTGCTTTCCGAAAAAGGAAAGGCATTAAATATGACCATCTACCGTGGCACACAAAAACTGGAAGTTATGATTATTCCAGAGGAAATGGACGATTAACTGGGCAAAACAAAAATAAAACCCACTTGTATAGAGCTCCATAAAAAAATTGTATGGATTTTTTCCGATTTCATAGACTAAAAATACAAGTCACGTTTTCTCACTCAATCATCTCTCATTCGTATATTTGATATATTGCATATATATTTTTTTAGTTTTTTTTTTGTAGAATTGTATCCCTCTTGCATGAATTATTATTTTAAATCTTGAAATAAAAATGAATGTACAAAGATTTAAATGAGCGTTTTATTAATATAGTAAGAAATTTCAGCGAATTAAGACCATGGGGCGGAAATGAATGAGACGAAATTTTCTCTCTCATGGGCGCAGCCATATTGAAAATTTTGTATGCGCTTATATGTAAAATTGGTGGCGCCACTGGTATATTTGATGGAAAAAGAAGAACATGTTTGAGTCTCACTCGTTTATATGTAAATTACATAGGCATTTCCAGGCCATGATTAAGACACAAATGAAATGTGGTGAATCACACATTTCTATACGAGTTTTAATGTGGCATGAAGTAATATCAATATTTGAGCTGATAAAGAGATCTGGCATCTTAATTGAACAATATGTGTGTATCTAAATGATGTGGCAATCCATAGTGCGGTGCGATTACGTTATTTCAAATTATCTTCCAAAATGTAAATATTATTCATTCTTTTTCAGTTCTTACGGTTTATTTTGCGATGTTTTTCACAATAATATTGTGTAAGTTCACGGACTATGTCTGTTTCCTTGATTTTAATTTCCTATCTAAGTTTCATTAATAAACTTTTGTCGCTCTCAATTTTGCAAGGTCAACCAGTCCATAATAATAAAGATCTTGGATCTTATGTGTAGTGTGTGACCCACCTAGCACAACTACAAGCATAAGAAAGTCATTTAGTTCTATTTTGAACATCATCAGATTTGAATATTCTTTTACGTCTACAAAAGTCTAATCAAAATAAAAAAAATTAGCTATCAGATCCATTTCTAAGTAATGTTTTCCCCATTTTTTTGCAACGGTTACATGAACCTAGGTTTCGAAAACAAAGTGTGACGATAACAATATTTAATAATAAACAAAAACAAAATTGTCCGGTGAAAATAAAATTGCGTAATTGTTTAATCTTATTCGTTTTTATTTATTTGAATGATGCCATATACAATCTCTCAGAAAATCTCTGATCTCCGAAATACTTAACTAAAACTCAAGTAAGGTGTACGGTTCAAAATTATTACAAAAAAAAATAAATCTTAATTCTAAGCAGTATAAACAATCGATGTGCAACATCAAAATCTTCGGCTTAAAATCTACTATTCAAATGTACAAATAAAATCAGTTAATTAGACAAAATGTTGTTCTACCGACATGTACAAGTAGTTTTACAAAATCGTTCAATTTCTTGTAATCTCTCTCCTTTATAAGCGACACTTATCCATCTTGAACAAGAATTGTGTTTGGTGATGCATTGGTTTGAGTCTTGAGTCCTTTCTTAGTTTGGATGGTTCCATTTGTGTATTTAGCGTTGGTGGTTCCGTTTGATTTTCCATTGGTTGTCCCATTTGTTTTACCATTTGTGGTTCTGTTTGATTTTCCATTCGTTAAACTTCCGTTGGTGAAAATTTTCTTGGCACTATTGCCATTTGTGTACGTTCCATTTGTGTGTACTCCGTTTGTTTTGATTCCATTGTTTGGCGGTATATATTGAAAAATGTCGTAGTTATGTGAATAGTTTCGTGGCAAGTCAAAGTTTATTGAATCGGCTGCAAGATATGCCGCTCCAATGGCCATGGCTTGTGTAAGTATGATCAAATTCAAACCGAATTTGTTGGTTGCTTTGGCAATTTCATTTGAAAATCCTGTTTTCAATAGATTCCAGCTCTTCCAAACCGAACCGACGCAAACAATGTTCAAATTGTTGTTGGTCAATAATTTGTCGCTAACATTTGGTAATAATGACATTGTTGCTTTTGCCAAAAAACAACCAGCATCTTCGAATAAATGTATACAAAGTTCATCGCCTGCACTCGCTAAATTCGACAGTTTTTCGCACAAACTAGCAAAGTGGGCTTTGTCAAACTTTGCATAACAATGGTCCAATAAATCGTGACGTGTTTCGATGTTGAAGTGCTTTTTAATTTGTTGCCACACAGCAGACGTATCATATGGACTTAAAACAAGCTTATCCTCATGATCGAACACGATTTTGGTGGCTTTGTGAGCGATTTTAAATGCTAAAATTTGAAATGAGAAAAAGAAACGCACCCATTAGACAAGAATGAAAACAAGATATATTGACGCAAAGTAAAAATGACGGTATTTGAAACTTACCAGCTCCTTCATCACCGAGGAATGCACCCCATCCTCCGCATGTGTAGGTCGATCCATCTGGATTACGAAGCAATGCATTGCTTCCGGTTCCGGCGATCAAAACCATGCCTCCATTCGACGATGCAGTGAAAATTGAGCCCATTGTATCGCTACACACATAGTATGATGACGCAATATTTGGATATTTTGTTAACAATTCATTTTCGAGAATTTTATTTGTGGCATCCTGTTCGCAACCGCTTAAGCTCAAGCCAAGTGATTGAAGCTTCAGACTTTGATCGATGTTGGCTTGCTTCTTTGCCGATTCAATCATATCAGCAATGCGACGGGCTACTTCGGGAATGCCGCACACCCAATGATTTGTACTTGGTCCGGCCACTTTTGAGATGATCGATCCATATCTGTCGACAATTACGGCTTTTGAGTGAGTGGCACCACTGTAATGACAATACAAAACATGTAATTAATGATTTTTTTCTATGGACCTTTTATAATCAGTAATTATAAATTGAATTTTTATTTTAAAATGCAGTCCATGCCCCAATGTAAAAAACCGTGACTAGACGACTACCATATTGACCCCAATTAAATGGTGTAATAGTCGTGATAGTTTGAAAAGCGAATGCACATTATCGCTTTATTGGTGTCGCATTTTAGCCGACAAATTAATACCGATCATCTGTAATCGAATTCGAAAAAACTTCGTAATTTTGTGTTTGCTTGAGTTCTGCATCCACAAACAAAGGCGAAAACATTTAAAACATTTGTTTTTTTACGTCGTACCAATATGAATCAAGAGCCTGTCTTAATCGCACAGAGCCTGTCTTAATAGCAATAATGTTGCTATTATTGAACAAAAATTGTGTCTTGTTTTCAATCATATGCATAGCAATGACCTTTTTATACTGAGTCAATGCTTATCGTTATCACCAAATGAATGGTAATCTATCGGTCACGCACTTTGCAAACCTATATCACAACTATTTTCAATTAATGCGTGATTAAATAATTGAACGGAATTTTTTTCGCAATACTATGCATTCTCTGAGAATTTGTGAATTTTTTTGTTTGGGCAACTGATGATTACAATGAATCAATCACCTTCAAATTACTCCGCATAACGTTGAAGCGACTATAACAAATTGATTGGGATGTTTTTTGTTTGTCTCCGTTTTTTGTATCATGACTTAAAAAAAGACTAAGAGGCAAACAGAAGCCCACGCCCATACTGACTTTATCAGTCGACTCTGTGAATCAGTTGAAAAACAATCAAGTCAAAGTTTATCAGATGCGCCTTTATTGTGACCGCTGAATGCAAAATAATGCAGTACACACGAAAATGTGAAGGATACATTCACAAGAAGTAGACTAATGGCAGAATAAATGCGCGCATGTAGAAACCTGATTTGTGCCTCAATCATACACTAAATGTAAACGTTTTATTAGTATACTAGTTGGTGTGCAACATCTGATCAATTTCGACTGCAAATTAACTTTTTTTTACGTAGTTTTGTCTATTTCATATATTTCAACTCATCTCTGTCTTCCGCTCGTAAAATATAAGCATTTCAAAAATATTGAATCGGTGCCGCCCAAAAAAAGCGCCTTTTATCAGAATCGATAAATCAATGTAACAAATTACCTTATCATCTGAGTGATTGTTTTAACAAATGGAAATGTGATATGTGTTGGAAAATACAATTTAATCGGGGGGACTTGTTGAGACTTGCTAACACCAGTTTCCAGTCTATTTGCTTTCAATGTGCAAATACAAAAAAATATCGAATGGAATTCGATAAAGATATGCAATATGTATGTACTGCGCAAAAATACTTGTTTGAAATATATTTGCCATTCTATACAATTTGTCTGATGTTAGACTGATAATAATTAAACGTAAGCGCACACACAAATATGCGAACGAAAACCTGGCTAATTTAAACTAATATTTGACCTCCGTTTGCTTAAAATGCAAACAGTAAAAGAATGTTATAATTCACTCCTGCTACTGCACCAATGAGAAATCATAAAATACAGTGACGCGCACACAGCGATCGATGGTTACTGAAAGAAGTATAAAAAAAGGTATATCATACACATCAAACAAACCAGTTTCTTTCGTTTTTTTTATTCATGTGTACAGATTTGTTGGCGGATAGGTGTGTGCCAGCGCTCTCGTTTGGATTCGTCGATCGTGCTTGTGTGTATAAACAAGCGTGGGCATTTTTAACAACACTCTCGTCTAGGTTTTGCTCTATTAATACTGACTTGGAGACGTAATTATTTGTGGACATTGGCGGAAAATTCGAGTTTTATAATCGAATTGACAATGATAATTCTTCCCGTATAAAAAAAATGAACTGAATTCAGTCCGAGAAAAAACGAAACATTGACCCTTCACTTTTTATTATCTCTGTTGCCCTGTATTAGGGATAAAGAACCACGCACTCAGCCACAGAATATTCACACTGTCACTTTTATATAACCGCAATAACGTTATCTATAATAGGGAAGAGTAGTATATGTAAGTTTGGCCGCCTGATTCTTTGGTATTAAAAAAAACACGTTTTTTGGGACAAAACCGATTTGAATCGCATTCGGTCATGGACTTTGGCGAAAATTCGCGTCTTTGTTTATGTTTTCATTTTAACATTGTGTTTTTGCATCAATTTTTGGTCATTTTATTCGTACTTTGTCTATATTAGTGTTGTGTGCTGTGGTAATGTTGTTCAAAATGCAAATTCCAGCTTAAAACAGGTTGTGTTCATGATTCGTGATCGCTATTTATGTCTATGCTTTTTTTTTCTCACTTTGGTTCATAAAAAATGCCAGCCAGCAACAAGTTATATATGCCAAGCGACGTAACGTTAAAAATATTTTATTTTTGGAATATCACTTCTTCAAATTCCATCGTCAATTTAAATTCAATTGTTCGCTTTTAAAATGTGCATTGTCAAACGAAAACGGAGCGACAAAAGAGAGAGGGGGGGGG
>NW_022198962.1:410642-424900 GCF_009176525.2 Contarinia nasturtii
TTACGGAAGAATTGACAACTACGGAAAAGTTTTATGTTTATCAAACACCGGCCAAATTCCCATTGTATCCTGTGATAATGATAAATGCGCATTGAACTACCATACAACATGCCTGAAGACTTGGTTTGCTACACTTCGTGATACGAAGGTGTTTCTGAATATGACATCAGGTCGATGTCCATCTTGCAAAGAGGTATGCGTGCAACGCAAATTCTATTCGATTCTTATTGAAATGAAACAACATGAATACATTTTATTCAATTCCAGAAATTATCAACGGCATTCAACGATTTGTTAGATGAATGAAAACCGGTGCTCTTCGTAAATCAGTCGCTTCATCTTTATTCATCCACATCATCGTCACAAAACATTTATTTTTATAAATAATTTCATTCATTTTTTGAATTTTTCGATACCCAAATTATATTACGGTGTATCGATTGAATATAATATAATCACGAATAAATCACAAATGTGATTTCGCTTTGAAAACATGATATTAATAAACAAAAACATGTATATTAGGTAAAATGGTTTGAGCTAGAATAAAAATCGTTTACTAAAATCTAAAAATCTAAGAGTTCTGAATATGATCCAAATGACGTGTGTGACATTAAGACAAACTTTGCCCGTATTGCAATCACCACGTGACCATTCATTTGTCATGTCTCTTTTTGATGTTTTCCTCCAAATAAAATTCTACTCAAATAGTACTATTTTCATGATAAATCTGGTTTCATGCCCATTCAATTAGCTCATCGGTGCTTGAATCATTCTCCAATGATCCCGTATCTGTTTGTAAATTGCTCACATTGTCGAAATAAATGCAGTTTCCCGATAAACCCAAAAAAGAGCGCGGCATCAAATTCCTTTGAAATCGTAGAGAAAATTTAAATTTGTTACTATATCCTTTTTGCAAGGCATTTTTTTTAACGAAAGTAGTTACTTCGAGAAATATTTCCATCCCAAATGTTTTGTGCAATATCCACAATACACATAACGATACATATAGCCCGGGAACCAACAGAATTCGCTTGTCAGATCGCCACTAACAGTGACCGCCTCCGGTAATGTACTCATAACAGTGTGTGTGTCATGAATGAATCCATCTGAAAATGCTTTCATTAGATTTGCTTCAGAGTCATTTCAATAGACGGATATACTTACATGCATTACAGAAATTTGTTCGAACTCCTTCCTTTGACATCGGGAACAAGCTGTTGAATTTTGCGATTTTTGTTCGACATTGCTTGCAAATGATGAATTTCTCCTCCTGTCAACGCATTCAAGTTTTGAGTAAATTTCAATACAATAATATTACATTTGTTCACATGCCAATAAAACTGACCTGTAGAGTTTGACAAATGAGTAAAATACGTTCCAAAACGTTATTTGTGAGAAAGGCCTTTCTTCGACATTCTGTACTTAAAATTGCATTCTGGCTGAACCAAAACGACATCGCAATCAAATCCATTGGAACAGTGTCTGAAATATCAAAAATTCCATTTAAAAAATAGATCCGTTTGGCTCCTTATTAAGACATAAAAATGTACCAATTTTGAGTGTAGCGAGAAACTTTTTAATTTTTTCACATGCAATTGACACATCATACATTCTGTAAACAAAATCCGGCCATGTAAGTGATTTGCTCTGGTACTGTAGTAGTTTACTTTTGATCAGTTCACTTTTACGAAATTTCGACAAACTGTTCGAATCGTGGCCGTATATTGGGTGACACAGTTCGACTTCGGGTAAAATTGTTACTGCTGCATATCTCGTTCGATTTCTTATGACAAATTCAGGTGTTTGTCTGTCAGCAAAGAATTCAATTTAAACACTTGAACATATGAGAGGAGAAACAAAAATTAAATCATACTCATTGTTTCTGATGAAAAATCGTTGGTATGCCCTTGATTTGATGGTTAAACTTTCACTGTCATCGGTGCTCTTTTCATAGATTAAGCATGTCACACCATACAAATTGAAATTGTGGTTTCCTCTAAGCTCACGAAACACCAAGCCAAACAAAATGCCATCCTCATTATTATCCGCCGGCACAAACATATTGGGAGCTAAAATCATGGGCAACGTTTCGCCTGGAAACACTAATGAATTGTGGAAGATAATTGGCAATGTGTATGTTCGATTTGGTTCCAAATATTCCACGCCGCTTACTCGTTCCAATGCACCCAAATACTGAAATTCAGTGGAAAATCACACTATTCAATAATTCTCGAAATAAAAATATTGAAAATATGCATACATTATGTTCAGCCGGTAAATCTGTGTCAAATGCGGCAATATCTACATCACCATCCATATTCGATGCCACATCCTCAGTGCTTGAGGCCAACATGGAAATACTCGAGCCTAAAAGTGAATGGATATAGTAAGTCGCAAATTCAAATGTGGGGTTCATGAACTATTTTTACCATCAGAATCACTTGACCAATCATCCATATTCAATATTCTCGATTTTAAATCAATGGAAGAATTGACAATTTGACGTTTTATATGATGTAGCTAAATTTGGTTTTGATCGTTCGCTAAAAAAGACAAAAATAAAAATCTCTTTGTGGAAAAAAATATTGAAGAATGTTGATGTTTTTGTTTCACTTTCTTATTTGGACAATGTGTCAGATGGATGTTTTGAAATGAACACTTGACACTTCAACAACAACGAAGTTGGACACATTCAAATTTGATAACATTAATAAATGTCATCGCTTTGTTTGAAAAACAAAACTATTAAAAAAGTGTTTACAAAATAGTTTGTAGTTTCAATTTCGCAATCAATTCCAAACAAATTCTTCTGAACACACTTCTCTTATCGATTGACAAGAATTTATGAACATGCACGTAACGTATATATGCAACAAATGACTTTGACTTGAACGGCCTGAAGTTGGTTCACACACTCATTTCTTGTGTAGTAAACAAAACAGTCCTTCAACAAAAGCCATGCAGAAGACGTTCACCAAAAAATCCAAAAATCACAAGCACAATGGTCAAAATACGATGGAAAATCAAACAAATACCTCTAGCAATATTGTAAGTAAATAATTTCTCTTAAAGTGATGACAATTATTCACGTTCTTCGTTTGTTTGCAGCAAAAAATTCCTAGACAAATGTCAGTATGTGAAAACTTGTTTACGGTCGCTCACATATAATCATCATATGAGCCAGGATTATGCATCGGACGTAGCGCTCGAACCAATTATATGGATTGTAGATAATTTTGCTGGATTTCTAGGACCGGTGAGAAATTCTTTCCATTGCACAATGAAATAAGTGATGACATGAATGTATTCTAATTTTAGTTTTTCGTTGTTGCGGTTGCAGTTTTAACATCGACTGTTGTGGTTTTTGCACATTTAGTTGGTTTGCCGTATTGGTGGGAAAAAAGTCCAGCCATGACAATATTTCTAATTACTTTCGGCTATTGGTTGCTAATGAACGTAACATTCCATTATATTATGGCTGTGTTTACACCACCCGGTGGTCCGCCCGATGTAAGTAGCAGTGAAGGACTTACTTTTTTCGATGTTTAAAACACTTTTTATTATACAAATTGATTTGCTTTGCTTTTTATAGAAAGAACTCTACGACGCAGTTAGTATATGTAAAAAATGCTTAACGCCAAAACCTGCTCGAACACATCACTGTTCAATTTGCAACAAATGTATATTGAAGGTACACACTGACATTTATTCGAATCCTTTGTTTATATCATTTGGCATTTTCTCTCTTCCCTCTAACTGTGGCCAGATGGATCATCACTGCCCCTGGTTAAACAATTGCGTCGGTTTCGCGAATCATCGATATTTCTTCATGTATATGCTGTACACTGTCATTGGGTCCATGTTTCTTATTGTTTTTGGCATTGAAATTGCTTACAATGTTTTGTGGTTGGCCGACGATGGCGAATGGACAGAAACGGAACCGCTCGAAGGTCATCCAATCACTTATAATCTTACTGGACACATTGTTCCAATTGTAAGTCCAATTCAATTAATTTAAACTTGGGTGGAAATGATCAATTTGAATTTGTTTTATTGGCAACAGAGTGAAATGAATGAGTACCGTGACAATACCATCGAACCAACTGATGGAACGATTGTACAAAGTGAAGCAGAACTTTATCGTGTGTTCATACGTCGTTCACTTACATTTATGGCATTTATCAATGTTGGTTCGTATGATTTTCACTTTCAAACGTTATTGATAGAAAATGTCAAACAAGATGTGTTTTCGTTTTCAGCTGTTGTGATTGCATTAGGATTATTAACAATGTGGCATGCCAAGCTTATTTATCACGGTGAAACGAGTATAGAAGCGCACATAAATGCTAAAGAAACAAAAAGATTAGCGGCAAGAGGAAGAACTTATCGAAATCCATATGACTTTGGACCAAAGAAAAACTTTCAGATTTTTTTGGGCTTAGTTAATGGCAGGTATGCATCAATAATAGTTTACATCATTTCACCTTCAATCATTTTAAGCTTCACTTATTATTCATTTATAGATCGTTCTGGAGACACTTTCTGTTCCCATCGACACACAAACCCGAAGAAGACGGAACAGTTTTCGAGACAATTAACAGTGTGCCAACATCAAACAATTGGCCGTAGCAGTGGATTCCACTTTTTTTGATTTTCCAAAATTTAACTTATTTAAATAAAAAAAAAACACAATTAGCTAATGTTTCAACGAAAGTGCTAATATTTCAATATTTATTGCAATGCATGTTTTATGTTTTAAACAATCTATTATTGATAACACTTCAATATTTTTCGAAATAAACCAAAAAGCTACACTATTAAAACTACAAAGGCAATTTCTCACGAAAACTTCTGGATTAACTAAAAAGCAAATTGATATAATTCAAATTCAAGGATAAAATAAACCATTATGGACGGATCGAATATTTATTTTTCCAATTCACGTTCTCCGTTTGGCTCCTTTGAGTCATCTTTGGCTTCTTTGCTTGATTCTCCACTTTCTTCTTTGATTACTTTTTTGCTATCACTATCTTTGTTATTTTTATCACTTGATTGACCAGGATTCGATTTTTCGGACAAATTTTCAACATTTTTGGAGAGTTTTTTCACTAAATCAGTTAGGCTGGAAACTTCTACCGAACAAATGCACAAAATATATAACAAAAAATGTCATTTTCTGTTAAAATTTACTTACGATTTTCAAGTTTTGGAATTTGGTTGATGTCATGTTCCTCCTCTGAAATACAATACAAGGATAAGTTTTATTTTTTAAGCCATGTCACTTTGCTAACCTTCAAGCTCTTCTTCTTCTTCCTTTTCTCTTTCAATTTCTTCATCGTTGAGTGGCTTCAATTTTTTCGACAATTGTTTTTGCACGACCAACACCGTTTGGGTCAAATTTTTGAGAGCTGAAATTTCATTTTTTTTTTTTTTTAATATTTTCATTTTATCTTGAATAAAAAATGAATTGGAAAACGTCTTAAAACTACTCACACCAAACGATGTTAGGAATTTGCTCCAATTTGGCTTCGGTACTATAGATGACGGATGTTAAATTCTTCACCGTGAGCACCAATTTCTCTGAAAAATTTGAAACAGTATAATTGAACGGAAAAATTTGGTTCGAATCCCGAAAGATATTACCATTATTATCTTCAATAGATTCTTCTGATTCATCCGACTCGGAGTCATCGCCAAAGAAAGTGTCGTAAATACACTCCAAATCATATCCATCCTAATTTTAAAAAAAACTATTAATTGAATATAATTATTATTAAATAATACACTTACGGAACAGCCACTGAAAGCCACACCAGAAAAACTTAAAATCACCAACAATGTTAAGAATAAAGGCTTCATTTTGCTTGAAATTAAATGTTTTTTTTTTTCAATCGGAATGAAATTCACGTCAATTTTGAAATATCCAAGCTCTGATGAATGATTGCAAAGACTCTCGTTCTTATCGCCTATCACTCCTATTTATACTTGACGAAAAAAAATAATTATGTAAATTCGCTCTACAATTGCTATCTTGACCATCAGTTTTTATTGAGACGAACAATGCCGATTTGAGGTGAAAAATGAGCAAATGACATTCAAAGCCACATTTGATTTGAAGAATCCTAATGCGCGAGCACGTTTTGACAACGAGAATTGAATTACATTGAGTAGTACGAAGGTTTCGAAGGCAATTACTTTGAAATACATAGAATGTTTGACAAAATGCATATTTTTTATGGATAAATCACCTTTGTTGGCTCGTTTTTTCAATTAACATTGAGCTAAAAAAAAAAGGTTCTTACTAAAGAAGAGTTACGATTTCAATACACAAATATAACTCATCGACGGAAATTGTTTGTAGATCTCTTTTTAGTCACTTGTTCGGCTCGATTAATTATTTTGATTTCGACCTTCTTTTTAGCATTATTTTTTTTGTTTTATACAATATGCATAGTAGACGCAGTTGTTTGAAAAAGCGACCGCAAAAAAATATTGCATACAAAACCCACCCTCAATTCCTGCTTGAAAAGAAGTATGTACTGTACGTCCCATTTGGCAATGATGTTTATATCGTCCCTTCGACTTTGGTTGCATGTTGAACGATTGAGCAATGACAATGCTGCAGTAAATCCGCTATACACAAAACGCATTCAAAAGTTGAATCAACTTGTTCTCGTGTTCTCATTCTTTTGTTTATCTCTTTTGTTGTGAGAGAGTTGACAAAATTACTTTTTTTAGCGCTTTCTTATGGTAGAATGCTGCGCAAATTAGAACATATTCCAAATACAAAAGATGTACCTCAAACAAAAAAGCATTATGATTACGCCGCATGTACATCCCGCAGTTTCATTGCAAATTAGATGAGAGAGCGCAGCGCCGAAGAGTATGTTTTGTACTTCTTGTTCAAGATTTTAATGTAAAACCACTTCATTCGCGGAGAGATAAAGTGGCGCAGTGTTATACAAAATACGAAACTATTGTCAGTGGAATGAAACTGAAATGGAATCAAAACTTGCAAAGTCTTTTGTTCGGATTGTGATAATCAATAGTGTTTCTTATTTCACGCATTAAACATTATCTTGCAACACTAATAAACAGATTTCCAAATAAACTGTAGCAAATCAGCTGATTTTTATTTTCAGCAAAAAACATTGTGCTACATTGTGAACGTGTCTTATTAGCAAAATCGAAAGACAGAATCAATCTTTTCGAAGGGCAATCGCTCCGTCGCGCTCACATATTCTTTGATAAAAGATCGTTATTAACTTGTTATATATAGATTTTGCACAATTACCATGTTTCGCTGTGATAATAACAAATTTTACGAGACGCGCAATGCGATGGGAATATTTGAGCTGTATTTTTACAACAATTTAGCGGTATGCAAAAGGTGTCGAATTATTATGTATGCAAAGTTATTATTACCAATAAAGGCACTGACGATGTGTGTTGCGTGCATATATTTTAGTGCGAAAACAAGGCGTGTAATTGACTACAGGCGAATGCAATCGTTCAAACGATTACATTGTTCCATATTTCACAAAAATAAGATCGAATTATATGGGGCCACTTTATGAATCAGTCACACGCATACACACACAAACACATTCATATTCGCAAATTGAGTGTGATTACACGCACGAGCATTCATGCCAAGTAGAATCCAGTTTTGATCTCAGTATGACCGTCCGAGAAAGGAGGTACGATTAGCAAACAATAATTCTTCAACGTGAAATTTTCATACATTCGTTGCGCTTCGTTTGGTTACTTGATTGATTTCTCTCTTTCTCTTCTCGTTGCATGCCGTCTTTTTACTTCGATTCAAAATGTACACTTATTATCTCACGGAATTTATGAGCAAGTCTTTGTGACTTTGAAATCGTATTAGAACCGACCAACATTTACTCGGAAATCGATTGAGACGTTTCGTTTATGTTGGATTCCTTGAACTAAGTTCTGAATGAACGTAGTAGATATAAATCACACAATACGCGACGTAAACAAAATCGCACCCAAAATCAATTTCAAAGACCTTTGCGAAAATTGAATATTTTAAATAAAATTGAAGAAAATTCTGTCATTTTCCTCCTGCTAATTTATGTACCCTCGTGATTGCCAAGCAAAAAGTCAACTTAACAATATAATGAGTTATGCGGTTGGTTGTGTGCTGATAAAAAAGTGTCATCGAAATGGACGGTAAAAAATTGAGCAAACGCAAGCAAAGTGTGAACCAACATTGTCACCGATTATGTGGTCGCAATTAGGGAAGTACTACAATATTCACATTGTTTCCGCTAATATTTAATACATTTGCCACTTTGTGACAGGATGCAAGTACTCGAGACATAATTAAACTTTGACAACCAAAAACCATCATTGTTAATTCATTATAGTCGCCTTGCAACCGAAAAAATATATTAAAAATGCATGAACTTGGTAACTTTTGTTGATGCGCGATACATATTTTGTTGGAAAGTCATTAAAATCGCATCCGTTGACTGAAACGAAACAAATACTCACCGACTGACTAAGAATCAATTCCTCATCCACCAAATAAATTTCAAAGATGTACAACATTTTACACTGGCTCTCAATTTTTAGTGATAAAAAAGTCGCATAATTTATACAAAATAATCTATCTCTCGCTCTTCTTTTCTTGTACAGCAGTAAAAAATGCTTGAATTTATGGCCGTTCTAATGCAACGACTGGAGGGTAAGTTATGGCGTACATCGACATCAGACGACATGATATTCATACTTAAGGCCGAGTGCCGAAGTAACTTATTAGCAGCTGTGGTCCAGAAACCAGATGTGTTTATCTCTTTAATGACACTAAAAATGATGCGGCCACAAATGCTAACGCTAAAAGTATATTTCTAGATGAAAAAAAAATTATGTTTTCTTTGGATGTCGTAAGAAGGAAAAGTATTGAAATCTAGAGATAGATGTATATCTTGACGATTTTCAATTCGAAATCATGTTCGACCGTTTTCTTTTTATTTAAAGACGATTTAAAATTAACAAACTGAAGTTTTAAGAAATCTAGAATTTAATCCGATTCTGGTAAATCTCCATCTGAAAAACTCTGATCGCCATCAACTTTAGTGCCTTTATCGGCATTTTCTTTGTGTTTAAATTTTCTTGGGCAAAACTTTTCTTTCGCCTTTCTGACGGCGTTCAAATATTCTTCTTCGGCCTGTTTACATGCTGCATCAATTGCACTGCTCTTATTCATTTTTGATTCGCCGTTATCGTCGTGGGCAACCTGTGCAGTTTTCACTCTCAATTTGATTTCTCTGGATTTCGCCTCCAAAATCTTTTCTCTTCTGTTCTCGCGTTCAAACATATTCGTTAGCAGCTGCTTATCATTCTTTTGGCTTACTGTCATGTTATCGGACACTTCGATTAGAAATGTTGCACCGTTTTTACTTCCACTTGAATAAAAACAAAGATCGGTTACATTGTGAAACTGTTTTAAAGTTATTAGTTAATAGAAATGCTTCATACCTGGCTATAAATCGGCCATTTTCAAAGGCTTTCATGCATAGCAACGGCTCATCACATACTTTGATGCTTAAAACGGGTTCGTTGTGCTGTTGCAATAAGTCCCAAGCATCAAGAATGCCATCCATTCGACTGATATAAAACATTGAACACCTGAATAGGGAACATTTCTCATTAAAATGTTGAGTGGAGATTGAACATTAGCTTACTTTGTTGGGCTCCAAATGCCATTAGTTAATAGGGCTGGTTGATATGATGTCCACATTATTGAACTTTCACGACAATCCTCCGACCAAATTCGTGCTGTCCAATCGCCAACGGTTAAGAAATTTTTGAGAAAACTTGGATTTCGTGCAATTGAACACACTGGACCCAAATGAGTATTTATCTAAAAAAAAAAAGTACAATAATACCATTGTAAATAAAGTAATGTTAACAAAGTTGACAATAAACGAACCCGAAAATTGATTTTTTCCATCGGTGATTTTCCTTTGCGATTACATACAAAAACCATTCCAACGTCAGTGCCGCACATAAATTTCGTGGGCATTGTAGTCTCATATTCTAAAACGGTTACACCATATGACCGTGATGCTACCTGTTCATCAGTTTTGATCGGATCCATTAGTAGTTTTTCCAATGGTTCATTTAATTTTCTCGTATCCCACCTTCGATTTTTAAACAGGAAACAATTAATAGAAAGAAATGTTTTCTTTTTCTATTTTTTCTCAATTCCTTAAACAAAAATTTTAAGTTCATTACCAAATAACGCGTCCGTCAAACGATCCGGAGAAAAATTCGGTTCCCGTTTTGGAATTTATCCACAAAACCGAGTTGACAGCCTCGTGATGGCACACTTCTCGTTCGCTAATTGCAACCAAACTCTTGTCGGCCCTTGTATCCCAAACACCTACTTGCCCCGAAAGAAATCCACTCGCCAAAGTCGTCGCATCTTTTGGATTATATTCCAAGCAAATAATTGGGCTTGGCGGTTTCAAATTCAAAAGTGGTGTGTTTGGATTTTCTATAAAGAAAAAAAAATTAAATCAGTTAAACCACTGAATAGAATGTGTACACTTTCATTAACTAACCAACTTCCCAAATAAATGAATCGCAAGCGTTGTCATTTGCGTCCGTTTGAAATGTGGTGTCAGCGTGTGCGATGGCAAGTTTTGTGCCGCCATCGGGCGACCATGATAAATGTGTGACGGGTCGTTTCGGATTGCATGGATCGCGATAAACATTGAGCGTTCGCGATGAGCATGGCTCAAGCAATGGTGCCTGTTCACAATTCTCGAAAAATGTTTCATAAATATTGATGGCATTGTTTTGAAAAATGCAATGTTCCATTGGTTTTGTCAGATTCATCACTTGACTAATAAACAATTCATCTTTTTCAATTTTTCGTCGATAGCGTGTTGTTTGCTCGGGATCGGAAAGGCAAATATCTTTTGGCCAACCCCCTTCTGTGTGATTAATTCCATGACTTTCATATGTGGCTCGTTCTGTGTTCACTTCACTACAACTCATTTGTTTGGCAAATTGAGTGCCGCGCGAAACTGGGTCACGCAATTTATACTGTTTGGCAATCTCTTCATCGGGCGGAATTGACACCATAATTTCATCTTTTTCGGTGAAAGCAAATAACTGTTGACCGAATTCACGACGCTGTTTATAGTAAACATATTGGCTATCGGGAGTGCTTGACATTTTTTATGGTTTTTTATTCAAAAGAATTTGAAAAATGGTTTGCGTTATACGCGTACGGCTTTTCGATACAAACTATACACTCTATTGAATAAACACAAAGAGCCATCTCTATGGTGATGAAGATGTATGTGCTATGCGCGTCAAATATGGACAAAAATCAATTTTATTTTCGAATAAACGCAACAACATTGTCATTTGAAATGGAATTCGTTAGTTGGCTCAATTTAATGACGGCACATTCGTTTTATTTTTCATTTTTTTATCTATGTTTAAACAAGACTTTCTTTTTTTCGCATTTTTTCATTCTTTTAAGCCGCTGTCAATGAACTACGCTCAATGCTCAACGTAGCTAAGGATTATTTTTAGTGATTTTTTACAGCAATAATTTTTTTTTGGTTGTTCTTCAAATAGAATTTGAAGATTATGCCATTTCCTTTGGGAGGTCTGCTTGTCCACACAAAAAAAAACCGTCAACGTATCAAGAAGGTAATGCAAAGCATCATATGTTAGGCATCATGAGAAAATCTTTTGAAAATGTTTGTTGTCAGGAGCGAAGACAATTTTTCAAGTGCTTTTGACACATTTTCTCATCGTTTTGCATGTAATTCAGAGAGGAAATATTCGAAATTAGTTTAAAAGGAACACGAAAAGAGAATGGAATTTTAAAAATGCGCGTTTTGGTTCAGGCAGAGGGTGTGCGAGTCAACGATGTTTATGTTAAGTCAATGCAGCTTGTGTGAATAGCCAGCAATTGACTTAACTCAAAATAAACAAATATCGATGTTTTTCACGTGTTTGAAGGGAGATTTGTGGTTTTGTGCCTGTCATATTTCATGATTTACAGTGTTGTCGTTCGGTTGACATGTTTGTTGTTTTAAAGCGTAACGCGTGAGAATTTTGTGTCAAATGGAATAAAAATAAACACCACACATAGATTATAGAGACTTTGTGACGACATTGCTGGTGTCACATTGCTTATGTAATCTATAGAAGAGAATTTCTTCTAAATCCACGCATGCCTAGAAACCAAATAGACCAAAAGCAACTATTTTTGCTTTAAAGCAGAAAATTATATGGACATTTATTGATTTAAATTCCAATCTAAAATTCGGAAGTTCATACGCGTACATTGTAGAATGTAGGTGTGCGCAGAAATAAATGAGTGAGAGAGAAGATATTGAATCCCAAAATGTATGCAAAAAGTTCACGTGTTGCTCAATACCATGTTTGACTAGTAGGTTTTTAAACGATCTTGTATTATATCACGGGCTGCTCGCGCCCCATTTAATCAATGTAATAGGTTTGGCCAATTGCTATTTCATCCAAAAATATTAATTAATTTAACAATTTTCTTACTTTTATTTCAATGTGAGTGAACAAATACTAACTCTTCTTTATTATGAACAAATTCAGTTAAACTAACTACATACTCTAATTTTGCATGATAAAAAACGATATTTATGTAAAATTGAAATCAGAATATTTTATTGTCAATTTATACTCTAGATAATTTTTCTATAAATTAGCATCCACCGTGATGTTTTGGAGTTAATCTGCACAATTTTCAGTGATCCAATCCTCGAATTCTGAGACACGAGTATAAACATCGGGCCGTCCCATCGCGCAAATTGCTGTGCCATATGACACTACACCGACCACCTCTTCTCCATCCCCAATAGTTAACGGTCCGCCAGAATCTCCCTAATCAATACGAATTGATTACACAAGAGATATTTTTGAATATATGAATTACTTCTTGTACTTACGCCACAAGCTCCTTGTAGAAAATGTGAATATGTGCAAATTTCCGTATTGGTAACGTTCATTCCATCTTCTCGACACTGCGCAAATAAATTTGAATGATATAAATATAGACGGTCTGTCAAATATAGAATTTCCTTACTTGATCATTGGTGATTGTCGGTAAAAATGCACGTTGTAAGTCATTCGGTGGAAAACCAACGCGGAATGGATTTGTATATCCTACAGAGTAGAGAATACAATTAAAGTCAGGTTTTTTTTTTTTTGCTTGATAATGAAACATACCCCAACCGGTGAGCGTGCAATTGACGTTGGCTTCGTCTATCTTTTGACTTGAATATTTGATTGGTGCAATTTTCTCTCCAAATGCAAAAGTTCCATTTATTTTCATTATAGCAATGTCACTAAAATTTAGAAAACAAGTATAACCACGGTTTGATTTGCATTCTTAAACTATTTGAAATTGACGATTTTTTCAACACTCACCTCGTAACTAATTCTTTATAGTTTGGATGCACTTTAATATCTCGTATAAAATATCTTTCTCCACCGCCACCTCTTAATTTGTTTGTTCCAGCCAAAATGGACAAATCTTGAGGCTTGTAGTCAACGACACAATGGGCTGCCGTTAAGACACAGTTATCTTTTATAATGGAACCGCCACAATTATGCGTAAATTCATTTCGACCGGTTGGGAAAAATGCAATGTAAACTGGCACTTTAACTTGCAATGAAATTTGATATGGGTATGGACGCGGCGCTGTTTCACCACCGACGATTCTGCCATCTTTTTCTAATGGAAAAAAAATTGATAACAAAATATGAAAAAATTTCCAAAAATTGAGTAGAATTTTTTCGACTGTTTCTCAAAATCTCACCAACTGAATCAGAATTGGCATAAGTCCAAGCCAACAGAAGCGAAATCAATAAACAAACAAATTGCATCATTGCGTTTCGTGTACGACTAATATTCTGGCAGAATGCTTGATTATTTCGATTTAGTTCGTATCGGTGTCAAACTGATTCTGTGCGAAGAAAATTACAGGTTTGCAAAATATTCTAGTTTCAAATGTTTACACTTTGTTGAGTTAATTGCTCAATTTTTCCGAATTGATGTTATGCCTGACTATATATAGGCCAGTAATGTGCGAAGGGGGAGGGTAGGGGGGGGGTTTACCCCCCCCTGTGATTTGGATGAGAAACATTTTTTCGCGAAAATTATTCGAATTTGCTAGGGTTTTTCACGAAAAAAGTGAAGACCTTTTTTTTTTTTTTTTTTT
>NW_022198962.1:425000-450262 GCF_009176525.2 Contarinia nasturtii
AAAAAAAAAAAAAAAAAAAAAAACGAAATTTGTTGTTCAGATGAGAGAATTTTTAGTTTTTGAAAAATCACCCCCCCCTGTAAAATGTAGCTCGCACATTACTGATATAGGCATATAAGTCTGTCGAATTGGCTGTTTAAACAATTCAGAGGCCTTGATATTGTGAAAAACGCACCAATTTTCTTATCACCGTATTTATGCATAACGCGAATTTTATCTGTGCAAATTATTATTATATCCAAATGAGAATGCAAATTAAATCGCACATGTGATGCGTACAACGAAGTAAAAGTGTAAACGGCGTCAAAAAACCTATATAAACAAATGCATTGATCGGCACAGAAAAATGTCAATGTCATCGAACAGAATCGACATAAATAGTGGTTCACAAACAAAAAGTGAAATGACATTGAATTCGATGAAGGAAGAATTTGCACATTTTTCCATTCGAAAGTCTTCCATATAGCGCGGAGATTAGTTTCTACTATTGGGAAGTTTTTACTCACGTACAATTTAATCGCGTCGATGTCATAATAGCTGTCGTTAATAAAAGACGCTCTAATTCATCAGCTTGATGTCTCATACGTCAATTGATAAAAATAAAGCTTCGTATAGAATATCAATTGTGTGAAGTGATAGCTAGACAAGCGCCGTACAACAAATGTAAATAAATAATATTTGCATAATACACGTGTACAACTGACTCAGGCACAGTATTTGTGTTGTTTGCATGTGAATGCATTTCCATATGATGATCAATATAAAGCTAACCTCCGAAATGCATCAAATATTTTTCAAACGTTTTCACTAAAATTCCCGGAACAAGGTAACATTGTTGAGATTAGGAGAGAAAAAATGAGCACAAGGAATTTGGGTGATAGAAAAGGTTGAGCCATCTAATTAGAATTCTTCGAACTGATTAACTGATGACGATTTTTGTTTTGTTCTTTTTGACTGTCATAGTCGTCAAAGTCATGGCCAAAAACTAAAGCAAATGTAGTCTATTTTTTTATTCATTTCGTATCACGTCCATACGTTCATTCGATTTTATTTAAATGATATCGTTATACTACGCTCATCGACACAAACAAAATTCTTTTCTTAGTTAGTCCAATACAGTACTATATACAACAGTGAAAAGTGACTTTTTGAACATTTTGCCAGAAAATTCGTATGATAGAATTCGATTGTTTAAACCATTTCATATGAACGCCATGCAATTATTCCATTTTTATTGTTTTATTCTACAACTGGCAATCACTATCAATGAACTAAATACACTGAAGTCAAGGATTATTTTTTGATCACTTTTGTTTCTGTACATGAATTTAAACATTATACAACTTTCGTGTGCTTTGGCACAAACAAAAACCAGATTGCAAACTAATCTCAGAGACCAATACATCATCATTCAAAATTAGCATTAAAAACGGGTAATTAGCAGAAACCACCGATATTAATGTAAAGTCATTGCATGACTTGTGTGAATAAGCCAACAAACTTAAAATAAACAAATATCGATGTTTTTCACGTGTCTCGAGTGACATTTGTGGCTTTATTCCTGTCATATTTCATGATTTACAATGCAATCATTCCGATGACATGTTTGTTAGTTTCATAGCGTAACGCGTGAGAATCCTTTGTCAAATGGAATAAAGATAAACACCACAGACAGATTACAGAGACTTTTCGACGACATTGCGTCAGGAAATGATGTAATGAACTGACAACATTTCACATGGGTTCAAAGATCTTGCATTTATTTTTAATGAAATCAATTTCATATAAGTTTGATTTTTTATTCTACATGCATTTTACTACATTTTCAATGATGTAGCACTGATGTTCATTGCTTTAAATTGGATTTTTGATTTGAATAGTTGCAAAAATTGTTTTGTATCAAGCATCAGTATTATTTTTGATCCATCCGTAAAATTCTGAAACACGTGTAAAAACGTCAGGATAGCCGAGTGCGCAAACTGAGGTACCGTACGAAACTATGCCAACAACTTCTTTGCCATCTCCAATGGCCAACGGTCCACCAGAGTCTCCCTAAAAATATTTTGTGATTTATCATTTTTTTTTAAAGAAATAGTTGTAGTACTTACGCCACAAGCGCCTTTCTTCGGTGGCGCCGACGTACAGGTTTCCGTATTAGTCACATTTTGACCCTTTGCTCGACATTGATCATTGGTGATTGATTGTAAGTAGATCCGTTGTAAGTCATTTGCTGGCTTACCTTCGCGGTATTGATTTGTATATCCTACAGAGTAGAGATTACAACAAGAGGCTTATGACATATGTGAATCGCAAGAGTCTCATGTGAATTATACTAATCAATAAGAGTCTGTATGTGATTTGCGAGTCCCCTTATGATTTTCAAGTCAGTAAAAAGTCTCAATGAAAGGTTTTAAGCGAATGTTAAATCATAACAATTTGTTGACCACCAATAACAACAAACATGTACACTGATACAAATTGAAGAACTGATACAAATGAACGAAAATAAAAAATAGACACAAATTTAGAAAAAAATGCACCAAATATAGCATAGATCACAAACACAATAAGATAAAAAAACTTCTATCACAAATCAAATGAAACAGTATTGAAGAACGCATTATAAATATCACGTCTTACCTCAACAAAGAACTCTGTATTCTAAATCGAATTATGAAATTTATTTCCAATGTGACATCAAATATTTCCCCGATCGAAATGTTGTTGGAATATTCACAGTAAATTTTAACAACACTCTGTTATTTCGAAATTAAAACAAAAATGAACACAAAACCAACTGTGAATATATCCATTCCTCAGCGAACAGCGTTCCGAACACACAAAATCGTTGAAATTGAAATGAGAATAAAATCAATTGATCGCCCATACCACGCTACAGACACTCACATCTAATTCTCAAGAAATCCTCTTAAAAACAAAACAAAATTTTATTGTAAACAAAATCGGTTGGTGCGATTGTAGTTTCAAAGTGATGGAAGTTGTTTATACTAAAAATACTGTCACACGATGCGAGCACATTTTCTAATATGCCAAACGAAAAATGTCAGTTGCATTTCGAAAATTCAAAATAATAATTCCACAAATAAAGAAAATTAAATGCAATAAATGACGTGTAAAAGAGTTCTTCTGCAGAATTTTAAATTAAATTAGGCAAATCTCTTTCCGAATAAATTGTTTTCAATTTAAAACCTAATGGTTGTGTTCACATTATGTTGTCAAATGAAATATTATTTGAAGTGAAAGAAACAAGTGGATCCATTCCATTGGAATTCGTGGAAACTATGCACATAATCTCCATTCCATTTGACACGAAAATGACCACCAGAATGTGAACACAACCCAATACATTAAGTTTTAAATTGAAAATCTAAATCTTACGCTCAAAAAAAAAAAAAATAAACAAATTTATTCGGAAAGAGATTTGCCTAATTTAATTTAAAATTCTGCAGGAGAACTCTTTTACACGTCATTTATTGCATTTAATTTTCTTTATTTGTGGAATTATTATTTTGGATTTTCGAAATGCAACTGACATTTTTCGTTTGGCATATTAGAAAATGTGCTCGCATCGTGTGACAGTATTGTTAGTATAAACAACTTCCATCACTTTGAAACTACAATCGCACCAACCGATTTTGTTTACAATAAAACTTTGTTTTGTTTTCAATAGGATTTCTTGAAAATTATATGAGAGTGTTTGAAGCGTTGTATTGTCATTTCAATTTCAACAATTTTGTGTGTTCGCTGTTTGCTGTGGAATGGATATATTCACAGTTGGTTTTGTGTTCATTTTTGTTTTAATTTCGAAATAACAGAGTGTTGATAAAATTTACTGTGGATATTCCAACAACATTTCGATCGGAAAAATATTTGATGTCACATTGGAAATAAATTTCATCATTCGATTTAGAATACAGAGTCCTTTGTTGAGGTAAGACGTGATATTTATGATGCGTTCCTCATTACTGTTTCATTTGATTTGTGATAGAAGTGTTTTTATCTTATTGTGTATTTTTAATTATCAAACAGAAAGAAATTTGAACAATAATTGCTTTGACACAGTGGACATTTTTAAGAGAATTAATATGATTACTTTGGATGCTAGAAAAATTATATGTCTTCAATTAAATGTTGATGTTATTTGAAATTGACATTAATGATTGACTCGTGACTCGCGCTACAGCCATACATTTTGTGTATGTTATGTATGATGTGACTCGTGAGCAGTTTGTATGAGACTTTCACGAGTCAACGCTGATTCGAGTCAGTCATAAGCCCCTTGGATTACAATTATAACCAGCATTGTTTTTTTTCGATAGCGATACATACCCCATCCAGTAAGTGTGGTGATCACTCCTCCGCCAATTTTTTGATTTGAATATTTGATTGATGCAATGGTTGAGCTATAATTGAATGCGCCATTTATTTTGAGAAGAGCAATGTCACTTGTAACCAATTCTTTATAATTCTCATGTACTGTGATCTCTTCGACAAAATATCTTTCTCCTTTGCCATCCAATTTATTAGTTCCAGCCCAAATTGACAAATCTTGAGCTTCATAGTCAACAACACAGTGAGCCGCCGTTAAGACATAGTTTTTTTCTATGATTGAACCGCCACAGTTATGTGAGTATTTGTATTTACCTGTGGGGATCGGCAACCAAAACGGAAGATACTCTGGAGTTTTAACTTGCAATGAAATTTGGTATGGATATGAACGCGGCGCTTTTTCACCACCAACAATTTTCGTTTCTCTCTCTATCGGAAGAGTAAAAAAATATATTTTATATTTAAAAAAAAACCAATATCAAATTTAACTGTTGGAAAGAGGCTTACCAACTGATTTGGCATGAGCGCAAGCCAGCAGTGCAATCACCAAATAAACTAAATACATTGTTGCGTTCCGTACAATGACAATTTTTCAAAGAAATATTCGAATTAGATTGTTCAAAATGATTCTTTATGAATAAAGTTAGAAGAAATTCAAAGTGTAATTGATTCGACCGTCGATCTGCACTGATTTCAAATGATAACTCAGTTATTGCGAAACGGTAACAAATGTCTCACTATATATAGTACTTGATTGATGGTAAAATTGACTGTTTATACAATACAATAATATTTTTGTTGAAAAACGCGCAGAATTTTTCCTTATCAATGTGTTATCTGAGCAATTTATTATCCAAATGAGGATGCACAATGAATCACTTGTAATCTGAACAATAAAAGTGAATTCATCAAAAAATTTATAAGTAATTCTAAATGCATTGCACAATGTGAATGTAATGTCATCGAATCGACACAAACAGTGGTACGTACACACGACACAAAAGTAAAACATCTTAAATTCGCCATTTTCAACGAACAAATATCAGTTTCAACTTTGTATTTATTATACATGGATTTAATTTTTTATTCTCGCGTGATTATACAGTTATTATATGAAGAATTTAGGATTTGATGTGTCACAACGATGATTCTTTGTATCAATTGGACTCTGATGAAAAAAATCAAATGGCATCGAAAAAAGTAAATAACTATCGCACGTGTGCAAGCGCCTAAGAGCCAGTCATTTGTTGTCATGATCAAAACTAGTTGTATATAAACTCAGAAATGCGTCAAATATTTATCATACATTTACGCTCAAATTCCCGAAACAAACAAACGAACCTATAAATTAATGCGATAAAGATTAATGTAAAAATGAGTCGGTATTTGGTTAACGAATCAAATATTTGATTGAAAAGATTGCGACATCTCGTTAAAATTCTTCCAACTTGTGACGAATTTGCAAAGAAGTCTTACACGTATTAACGGCGACTATTCTCATTTCGTTCTATTTACATGTAGCATATAAAAATAATTGAATGTCATAGTCATCGAAGTAATAGCCAAAAATTGTCGATGCGTCAAATATATTTGATATTTTCATTGTGAGTCGCACATACAATTTTCGATAATGATGTACATTTCTCCAATTTCTTATCGCCGAATTTCAGAGACATGATACCGATTTTAATTTAATGTTTACTTATTTATTTTTAATTAAAAACATTCAACACAAATTCCAAAAAAAACACGCTTCTCTCTCCTTTTGGATTGGGTTGTTGTGTGTTTAATTGAGCGTTGTTTGTGTTTGCTTTACCTTTTATATGCTTGTGACACATTGATCCCTCTTGGTACTTCTACAAATAAATTTACCACAAACATTCAAGTGGCTTTGAAGTATGATACTCTCGTTTTCATGCGGATGGTCCATTTTAATGACGTTTGGCGACACGTGTGTACCGATTCGTCCATATTCATAAACAAATTAAAAGAATTATATTTGGTCTGTGGAAAAATATCAGTTAGTATAAAAATGCGAATATTTGCGTTGAGTTTTTATAATATTACTAGAAAATCAAGTAAAAGTTTGTTTCTGACGAAAATCATTAGCAAATCGACATCTATGTATCGATTTTTTTTTATTTTTATTCAATATAACATTTTAACATTAACTATGGCATTTTTTACATTCAATTTTTTTTATGTTTTTCAAATTTCCTTTGACTTGACCATATTCGAGGTAGAAAAATAAAATTATTTCGGAAATTTATAATCTGTAAATGAAAGAGAGAAAAATGTTAATAGGGTGTAAATAGTATTTATACTACTATATTTATTAAATACCCCGTGTGAGCACAGTCCATCAGTTATTGGTTTGAGTTCGCCGAACCTCTGTTTTATATATTTTTCTGCATTCGCAACAGATAAGGGTGGTTTTGTGATGAAGCCTTTTTAAAACCGAACTTTTCATACAATCTTATCGCACCATCATTGTAGAATAAAACATCTAAGGATAAAGTTTTAAAATTTCGCGCGACTGCAACATTTTCTAATTTCTGTAGCAAACGTGTCCCAATGAGATTATTTCTGAACTCTTCCAAGACTTCAATAGAATGGATGAATAGTTTATTGTTGTCAACCTTATCCATCTGTGCAAATATGTGGCCAACATTTTTTCCCGCAGCTGTTGCAATGAATGCCATGCATAGCTCGTCCTCAATCCAGTTTAGAAAAAATGGTTTCTCATGATCGCAGTACGATTCTTCGAATCCTTTGACGGTACCAAATGATTGAAACAGAATTTCGTGCGTCATTCTAACGGTTTAACCTTCCTTGTACTAAGAAGAAACTGAAAAAAGTATTACAGTCGACGTTCAGAAATCTTAAGTAGTTTGTTTTTAGAGACTTTTTTGTTCTGGCATTTTTCGATTTGGCCGCCATGTTGGCCGTGGCCGGCCTCAGATTCTAACCCAAGCGGGATCTTATGCAAATCAAATTGAGTACGTGTGTATGTATGTATATGTGATGTGTGTTGGGAGGAGGCCCTGGGGCCTTGGACATGACCATCATAGAAGATGATGACCGCGGACGACTCGCCAATCCGGCACCACACTTATACACTATAACTAAAACAACGACTTAAATTGCAAAGATCAGGGGAATTTTAATGACGTAAAGTCGAAGCATAGCACAATCAAAGTGATTGTACAAACGTGTTTCGGCCTTGAAGGCCTCATCAGTAGTACTAGATACGTATTACTGAGATTCTGGCTTTCCTGAAGAGTGGAGTCACCATGCCCTAACAATCCCTAACAATTGAAAAGATTTGTGCAAACTTACCGAAAGTATTTAAAGTATTCGAAAACTCGTCCGTTACGTGCCACGAACCGTGTGTAGGACCTCGGTATAAATTATTTCCGCTGAGAAATTTTGAACCGGCCATTTATTGAACTGCGTTTGGGTCCGAAAAACACGAAAATAAAATCGAAAAAAATTTTCCCCAAGAAAAACACGAAAATAAAATCGAAAAAATTTTTCCCCAAGAAAATTTTTGAAATTTTTTTTTAAGTGAAAAATGAAAACGCGAAAGATTAAGTGAACAAATGAAGTTATCAATGAGTGAGCGAACGAGTAATTATTAGTGAAAGGAGTGTAGGGTGATCCCAGGTCCAGAGGATTCCAAGCTAATATCCTCATTCTCTCGCCGTCCTGTGGATCAATAAGCTATATCAAGAATGTTACAAAGTAGGGTGGGTCGTTCTCTAAAATTTGAGGATATCATTGAGGGGGGGGGGGGTGTTTTTCTGATAGACCATACTGAGATAAGAAACTTTTGTTCTACGATTTTATTTTCCGCGGACGATTTTTATTTCCTACTAGCCGGCCTCCGCTCGCTTCGCTCGCTCGGGTAGACATGTTATTGTAATTCCTTCTTCTGAAATTACTATCTCTATAGATTTTGACTTTATAAAATTTTGTTCATTCAATATTAATTTCATTTTTTAAGTCTTGGACCATGATTGTCCGACATCATTTACTGTGTTAAATCGTGTTAAACCATGATATACAGTACGTTTTTTTATATAGATCCATCGATTTTTTAGACAAAAACACAGGATTTTTGCAAAATTAGTCTATACACATTTTATTCAGTATCTAAGCTACGGCGCACATAATCAATATTTAATCTATTCTCCTGCATTCTCCTGCATTGATCACACGGGCACATCTATTCGGCATACTTTTGCTCAAATTTTCAGCAAATTCGCGTTGAACCGTTCCACTGGTGTTGAATGAATGAACTGAGATGCTTCAAATTGCAGTGTGTTTTACCAAGAAGCCTTGCCTTAATAATAGCCCAAACATTTTCGAACGGATTGCAATCGGGTGACTGTGGTGGCCGGATCATTTGTTTTATTCCATTTTCCTCTTTCCAAGCGGTGCAGAGACGACTTTTGTGTTTTGGATCATTATCTTCTAATAGAAGCCAATTCGAATTGCCGTGGCCATAGAACTTCTTCGCGGTGGATAACAGTGTCGACGAATAAAGTCGATTCCAATGCATAAAAAACTATGTCCATTCCAATGCATATCGGTTCCGGTAATTTCAAGTGAAAAGATAAAACGTAAAACAAATAAATGAGCAGAAAAACCGACACGTTTTGTACAGTTATGTGAACTCATTGTGGTGAAAATATTAAAATTTCACACAAAAAGTGATGTTTCATTGAAAATATTTCAATGCAAAAAAATTCAATTCCGATATATATTTTCGAGAAAATGTTGAAAAAAAAAAATGATGAATTGATGATTTTTCATTGTGATGGAAAATGCAGCGTGTAAAATAGCTGCGTAATTTGATTTGAATGAAATTCAGAAAAAATGATATATATTTTATCTGTCTCGCATCGATGAATTTTACTGAATTTAAACATTTTCCATCATTCACAGCGAATTTCATCTATTAATCGATTGATTCAGGAAAAACATCAATACGCATTCAATGCATGAAATTGGAGATATTTACACTTTTTGTTGCATACCGGTTTTTTGGAAAGCAATGCGCTTGGATTTTGATTTGTTTTTAATGAACATGGTTGGAAATGTTAGTTTTCGGTACAAATGAGCAGGCGTTTCTATTTGTTTTAGTGTTGATTATTTGATGAAAACATTTGATGGAAAGAATGATGCTGTTGATGACCTGTAATAAGAATGAAATCATCGACTTTTGTCTAATGAAGCGACTCATCTCATCTAAGCTTCCATTTGCACAGCAAGATACGGCAGTTTGCTAAGCCATTGACTTTGTTTTTTGCATTTTCGGACAAAAGCAACGCAAGAGTTCGAAAAAATTTGATAGTTGATTCAAAATTCTCGATAGACAGAATCTAATGTCAGAGCATCTGATTGTGAAAAGGTAATCCATCGTGCTCATGCTGTGTCTCTGATTCATATTGTTAATAACAAGCACGTTCCCAAAAGTCGAAATGATGTAAAAATTGGTTCAAATTCTTCATTAATTTAATAGAATTAATGATTTTTGACAGTTTACAATCAAATCGTTTTTCATAAATATATAATGAAGTCGTATATAGTTTCGAACTCAACCTAATGACTTTTCAATGGGTTCGATTGAGTTATCGAGACTGTAAAAGTGAATGAGGGCAACAAAAGCAACCAAAGATCGTTGAATTATCACATACATTTTTTTTTCGTTCATACACAATAATTATATTGTATAAATTGAATGACGACCGAAACAAATTTCATATTACACATTAAAAATCGCTGTTTTTTCGTTCTTTCACTCAAAGGTGTTGTTTTTTTTCTTCTTTCAAATCAAGCAATCACTTTTTTCACTTAATATTATACCCACATTTACGAAAAGGTTGACTGTACATATGTGTAACGCCCTGCAACCTAATTAATCAAACGAACACGAACAATGATTAATGAATGCAATATCAAAATTTGAAAAAACGAAGCTGTTAACTTGTTCAGTTTTAAACAAGACTTCACTTTCGAACCTGGTTCTGTTTTTTTTCTCTCGCCTAAATCTGAATATACATTTTCAAAGTATAATTACATTCCATGGATGGAGATGTTGGCTCCTGGGCAGTTAGACACACAGACGATTTCATAAGAAACAATATGCTATCGAAATCCCTTTCAATTGCATGTTAAAAAAAGAGTCGAATGGCATCTCCATACAATATAATTTTAAAATAGTGCGTTGGAATTGCGAGCGCGTAATGTGTTTGATAATCGATCGCGTTTTGTACATTTCACCTCAATATAAAACGTTTCGCATTTCGTACACATGCCGAACAATTGTTCGATTTTATAATTCGATGGAAACAAAAGGTACTTCGCAATGAACACAATTCTTTTTTTGTTTCGATTATTGAAAATTGTAACGCATTGAAAGGGTTTACAAACCTTATAGATTTATGAAGTCACTTTCGATGTTAATTTGTGACTTTTTGAACTTAATTTCGCACTAATCGAAACGAAATGGGATTTGTTTTTTTTTTGCAGGAAAAAATGAAGGGAACAGATCATTTTTTAAGTTTGTGATTAACCTATTTTCTTTATCTTCAACCGTTGCATCGTGAACCAATCGAACTTTCGGTTGTTGAGAGAGATCAAGGATTGAGCCTGTTGGTTTGAGTTTAATGAAATCCAATTTTTGTTCTATTTCACGCACTTTAGATGGTCTGAATTGGGAATATATTGAATTTTTGACCGTCGACCCATCACGAACTCAAATACCAAATGGAAACAAAATCAATTCGCTGATGAAAAAAAACTAGATAAATAGGTTCATATTCTGTATAAATGCAACGGTCAAGTGTGCTGTCAGAATTGGTTGAAAGTTTGCGTGAGTCAATTTGAGATGCTAACCAATGTGAATGTTTCTATCTCTCTTTAATTATTTCTTTGAATTTTTTTAAATAGCATAGATTTTTATGCAAAACATATTCTGGACGATCAAATTATCTTTCCAAAGGTCGGACACGGTCAGATAGTCAAAGGTATATACTTTTTTCTAAATTCATTGGATTTATTTTTAAAAAAATTGCAATTGTGTTCAACAATATACCAATCTTTATTAAAACATTCTTAAAATCATATTTTTCAGCCATCGAACTTGCTTGAGTATTGAAAGATCATACAATCAATAGTTAAAAAATCTCGAACTAAAGTTTCAATAATGAAAATGATTTCTATCGCTGACTGTGTTATCGCATCGATTACGTTTTTTCGTCTCGTCTTTATCATTATCCGCATAAAATATCGATTACAACAAAGAATTGAAAATAAAAACACTAGAGAATTCTCTATTCGTATTATGTGTAATCAGAAAGCTGGTGATTTATTGCGGGAAATGAGAAAGAGCCAAAAAATCACATAAAAGTGATAGATAAGCGCCCTAAAGCCAATATTTCTCTACATATGAAAACGTTATGGTGAAAAAAAAATTACGGCGAAAAAAAGGACGAATGCTGAACGACATATCTACAGTCTGTGCCGACCCGTGCAAGACATGTGAGCGTTTTTAGTTCACTTTTAACTGCATTTCTGGTCAAAAAAGAAAAAAAAACCATCACATACGACAAGAGGGAAAGCAATCATGTTTTTTTGTCTTAGTCGAAAAAAGAGCGATATCAATTCCGAAAGGAAAAAAACCTAACCAAAACTTACACATGGTCGATGCGGAGGAAAAAAAAACACGTGAAAGCGTTATCGAAATTCTGTAGGTCATAAATTTCGTTTTAATATCTTCATAATTCGTTGGATGCTACTATTACCGGCATCGGTCCGACATGTTGAGCGATATAGTCTTCGAACATGATTTTTATGGAATAATATTTCTCGGGCTTACCAGATTTGTGAATGCCAGACGACAAGAAGAAAAAAAAACAATTCTCAAAGAGAGATAAAAATACTATACTCGCATACAAAATGATATAATAATATGCGAAGAAAGTAAAAACACGAGACTCAATCCGTTTTTGTAGCAATAATAATTCATAAAGAGTGATTCAATAATGGGCTGTTGTATGAGAGTAAAATATTCAAATTAATTGTTTCGGAACAGATTTGGCATATTATATGCACATATGCGAGTTGCAAATTGTAAATAGTCTTAGTACTCATGTTAATTTGTTGCCTAATGCTCTCTATTCAAATCAGACGGTACATTGTTTAATTTCCATGTATTCATCAGAGTTGGAAACTCCGACCCCGACCGAACCGAAGATGGCTGGAGAACGGTCGGTATCGGAATGATTTCGCAATCGGATTTTTGTCGGGATTCGGTATTGCTCGATGAAATTTGTCAACTTTACGTTCTGATTGAGTCTTTTCAAAAATAGTACGAATGGTCGGTATCGAATTAATTGCTTGCATTGCGAACTCTGATATTCATTCCCCATTCGCGAAATGTAGTCAACACAACTCAAACATGACACTTTTATTGTACATGTCAAATGTGCAAATTTATTAGAAGCCAAATTCGAAGTATATTAAAGTCGAACAACCACCATAATATACGCTGCGATATTCATTGAAACTATCGTAGTGTTCAGCCAATAGATTGTGCACTAGCTGCCACATCCATATTTATCGCTTTGCTTTAACATACTGTTTGATTTATTCGTTAGCGTTATTTGGTTTGTAAAATGCCGCACATTTCATATTCCGACGGCGAAGTTATTGCAACAATTCATTTCTCAAGTGTCTCCGTTTTTACAATGTCTACTCTCTTTCACGAGATTAATTTTGAGCATTGAACATTTCCGTAGCGATTTTTGGTTTTTTGGCATCGATGGGAATTTGTCCTCAATTCGAACCAATTTGCATTCAATTAAACTACTTTTGTAACGATAACTATAAAATTGGTATTCAATTGTTATCTATATGATATTCAACCGCACCAACCAGAAGCTTATATGAACATTCTCAGTCCGACCATTACATTAAAATGCAATTTCCAATCTTCACACATGCGACATTGTATTTATCTCTTGATTTCAACGTGAATACTAATTTCGAGACATTGTCTAAATTTATTCCAAAAATATTTGCTGCTTTTTTCTTGTTCCCCTCAAAAGTGTAAACAATAAAATCCTCGGCGATGTGCTTCTTTTATAACAAAGTATTTGTTTTCGTTCAGAGAGTCACTTTAAATTGAGAAGAAACGGCGGTGGCAATAAATAATGTGTGTTTTGTGGTCTTAAAGTACTTTTTAGTTAATTTCACTATTTTCAACATCGTTTTTCGACTTCATCACGGTAATAAAGCGCAAAGGCACGATTTCAAAAAGTTTTAAAACTAATTGAAAACAACAACATACGGTTATAAAACACTCCTGTACATTTATTGTAATAAATCACACATGTGAATCACTCAAAAGAAGATGACGAGAGAAAAACCAACTAAGCGCTAGAAATATGAACGTGTATTTAAGTCTAAATCCTTTTTTGTCGCATTTTCATTCCGAGCCGGCTCTTTTATTAATATATTTCAATTTAAATCGGTCATAAATATTACGAGTAGATCCATGTGTGGTTTTTCTTCCACTCTGTCTATCGGAAGCAAGCGTGCATATGACCCAAAAATCATCTCCCAATTTCAAAACGTGTATCAGTATGAAGATTAATTCACATTACGATTGTGCACTTGGTTCATGTTTCAAATGAGTTATTTGTATAATTAGTCACGTGAATGTTATACAAATTGATTTATTCTGAAAGAGACACAAACAATCTGGCAATATTTTAACAAGTATACCTGCCGTCCGACGGTTTTCCTCGTGAAATTTATTCATTTTTAATTCTTTTTGACAGAAAGTTTGGAAATTTATTACATCACACAAATTGATACGGCTAAAAAAAGGAGCTCCAGTGTTATTTTCATATATATATGATGTAAGAAGGAAGCTTCCTTCCACTTTTCTGCAGTGTATAAAAAAAAAGTTTAATCTAAATAGATTCAAAGTGTATAATGCAATTTCACATGACAATGCCTCGAATTTTTATGCTATTTAGCTGGCAAAATGACAATAGGCTTTTAACCACAATGACTCATATCATCGTCAATTTGTCTGTTGTAGTCGAAATGCACGATTTCACATACACACATGTGCGATTTTTTCAATTTAAATCTCGCATCTTATCGCATGAACGATGAATAGATAACACTTGAAAATGGAAGCATCCACTTGATGCGATGTAGATATATTTCGCTGGAGTGAATTTTTCTTCAAGTGGGTAGCTTGGTTTTATGGCTGACATTTGCTGTTTTGTTTGATTTTCATTTTATATATGTATATCACAGCGATTGTGCCCAACGTCAAATTAAAATTGAATTTAAATGCAAAGGAATAAAGAGAACGAAAGAATTAAAAGAAGAAAGAAACGGCACTAAGAGCATCGTTTTCGAGGTCGATTTGCCACTGTTTTAACCGCATATTGCATAAGAGAAAGTGGGTTAAATGTGTATTCATGTTATGGCTTTTATTACTAAAAGAGTTATGAATCCACTTAACGCAGGCTGCACCCCATTTGCTTCTCTCTCTCTCTTTTTTTCCACTCTCTTCTTTTGTTCGGTTGTAACAATAAATAATAATAATTGTTTAACATGTTGTGCATGCATCAAACAGCCGCGATATTAAACCCATTGGAAGAAATAATTTCGCTTGTTCTTAATAGCATATTTGCTTAATGCGTTGCCGTTCGATGAGTGGAGAACAACTGAACAGATAATGACAAACACTTACACATGTCGTTACATTTGTTACCAAATCGTCGGCGTTTTTTTTTTTGGTTGGGAAGTTTGTCTCTAATGAAGACACGGTCTTTGATTAGAAACCTTGAATGGCAAACACACATGCATATTAAATATATACATCGTAGCGGAGTATAATGCGTTGAGTCCCACATGCTGTGTCACATTTTGATATTCACATCATGTTGCCATTAAATCATCGTCACTATCAACTGAATCAATGGGAAGGAGATGGAAGGAGCAAATGCATGGGAGACATACAGGAACAAGGATTCAAACTGAATGATAATATTTTATATTTGCAAAAGTACCATTGCCTATGTGTACTTTATAAGAGTTCCGTCGTGCATATGCTTGAAAAACATTCAACCGCCCTCATTCAAATAACACCACAGCATGCCATTTGCACCCATACCAGTGAATTTGTTGCAATGTTTACATCGAAGCAATCGATTTTAAATGCGTCTTCGTTGGATTTCAAGACATACTTCGGTTACAAAGTTGACAACAAATATTTTGCCAAGACATTTACACTTTTCCCTTTTACCAAACACCATGAATGAATAATAGAATTTAATGACTTTATCCACACGATAGTACTAAATGTTACACGCACCCAACAATGAAAATGTTATGCAATGGATAATTGCACGTGTAAATATTAGATATAATTACATTTCGATCGGGTTTTCGACGACAATTTAAGATCGAACTTTTTGGAAAAGCAATTGATTTTCTTCATGGCGAATAAAGATTTGATTAATAGCAATCTACTCGTGCAAATTCCAACAATGAAATTCTAACACATCTTCAGATTAACCGAAGAAATTCCATTTATTTCTCTTTAAAAATTTAAATTCACTCATTCATAAACATTCATTCGAGTTTATCGCTTTCAATCCACATGAAATCGTTTTTTTCTACATTTAGTTTTTTGTCGTGGGAATCGCTGCCGTATTCACTCTTATATTGAATGTAAAATATATTGGATTACATATGACAACAATAACACACCATCGCATCGTCATTTCTTACCCCGAATTGACGAGCACATATTATCGTCTAGCTTAACGTTTGAATCGAACGTCTCCATGGTATCGTATAAATTCATATTTTTTGGTAGTGTAGATACGTCAGTGCATCCATCAGACAATGTGTGCATGGGGTTTGTAAAATCACAACATGCCATTAAACGATTAACTTATTCCTCTAGCTGCGGAAATGATATCAATTCAAAGTGTCGGTTACAAGAAAATTTACTCTTTTTTCTCTCTGTTTATTATTTCGTTAACTTCGTGAAATTAATCGTATCACATTCACACGGCGAAAGAGCTATAGGAAAACGGAACATTAAAGCGAACGATTCACACGTATGTGTATGCATACTGACATCGATACCGACAAGTTGCCTCAAAAGACGCCTTTTCCCTTGACGTAGCTCGGAAATTGCTTCACACATTGTCAAGAAAAATGAATCGTACGCGATTATTGTCTTTTAATTTATCGGAAACAAAAGGAAATATCATGCAATTTTTTTTTCGGTTCGTTCATGTATTTTGGGTTTTCTTCTAACGACAATCCGTATCAATAACATCAAATCATGGATGTATACGTATCAAGGTATGATTTAACCCATTCAGTACTAAATCCAGCATTTTAAGGTCTCTTTCAGTGTTTTAATCAACCAAGAGTTAATATGAACAGTGTGCGGAATAGAATTAATTACGAACACATATGAAAAAAGGAATTCATAAGCGGATATATTTAAAGCCCATTTATTGCGATATGCGATGCCGTTGAACTGCTGTCGCTTATTAAAATCTTGATAATAATATAAATTTTCCATATTTTTAAACCTGACAATTCTCATTACAGCGCATTCTCAACCGCACAAATCCGAAACACCTGTCAACACGTGCAAATTTAATATGCGATGGCACACCACCAACACCAAAGAGAAACCAAAAATGGGAAAAATTGATTATCATTTTTATTGACGAGAGGTAAATGAACGCAATACCAATTTAACACAATTGGTTCAAATGGTTAACATGTGGCACTATGCATGGAACGAAATATACATAGAAAGAGTATGCCACAATGTTGACAACAAAAAATGGTGAATTAAATTGCATTACGTGGATTTCATTTTATTATTAAAAAACCTCATTGATACTTATTTAATGAAGAGTTTCCGCCACAAAAAATTCCATAATTTGATATCAACTCACTTTTACGCATATTTTGATCATATATGTAATGAAATTGTGTAAAAACGATGATTTAATGTGATTTAAAAATGTTCGCCTCATTCATCGAATTCAATATGTGAATCATTTAAAATCGAGTCAAACCGGAAAATCCAGTCGAGAATTTAATAAATGAATTTGTAACAAATTTCGCTCTAGTTTCTTCTAGAATACATAAAGGTCCTGACCAGAGAGCAGTTGTTTCGTCTATTCATCGTTGTTTCTTCGTTTATTTTCTTCCTTCGTTATGATTTTCGAATTTTGACGCAGAAATCAAAGGTAAAACTCAAATCAAACCCTGTTTTCTTCCGTCGTTGTTATTCAAAATCATCGAAATGTGGAATAAACTTGAATTGATCTCGTTTTTATTAAATATTTTACCATTCGATATAGAATAGAAAAAAACGGTCAACATTCGATGGTAAATTAAATGTTGTGCCGATATATAATGTAAATGTTTCGATTCGAGTTGCCCCTCTGCAGTCAACAGATTTATATACGGTTGCTATACATTTTTGTGGGTTTCATTTTGGTGTATTTCATTCACAATTTGTATCGAAAGAGCGAAATAAAGAGAAATCTGTGAAACAACTGTCTATTGCTCTGTGTTGATGGCAGCGTGTGAACCAAAACCAAAATTACAAAAACAAAAATCCTCAAACAGGCAAACTAAAAATTCCAACAACAAAAAACATGTTTCAATTTATGTAGTTCCGGTTTTAAATTACATGAACGCTCTGGCAATGCAACGACACACACACATACACAGCACTTCTTGTCGTCCAGTGTGCATGCGAACATTGGAATATTGCATTTGACGACGACGAACACGGATCAATGCAGATAGAGAATGAAAAATGAAAAGGAAAGACAAGCACACCAACGGCACGCAACAAATCTAGAACATTGACTTTCTCTTTCATTTCTTTCCTTTCGTTTTGTAGTCAAAGGACTTGGATTTTATTCCCTTTTATACTGTAGACAATATTTTTTTATAATTACAGCGTTTATTTCTAATTTTTATTGCGTTTTAATTTTTTTTGTGTGTTTACAATCAGGGTGAAAAAATGGAGAGGAAGGAAAATAGCGGAAAAATAAAAACAAAACAACGACGGTAAACGATATAGATCAATTTGTGTGATTGAAGGGGATGCATTCATTGACATGTTTTGATAAAAAAAAACACTCACAATAACAAATCGCCTTGTTCTCAGGCGCAGGGTATCTAAAGAGATACGTTTGAAGTGCTACACATTTTGATCATTTGATATTTTTTTTCACGATTATTCTATTTCACATCCGACTTTTTTTCCACGGCGACGATGTAGGTAATATGTAGTTTTTCAAAATATCCAACGAGGGGCTTGAATCAAAACATAAAAAATGGTATTGTCTTTGGATTATCGCATTACACAAACTAATTTCGATTCATTCAATATTTTGACTTGATTTTTACTCGAACCAACATGAGTTTATCTGATTTGTTTTATGATTGACAGATTTGACGTTGATATGAACCTTTGAATTGACTCCAAGAACAAATTTGCTCTTTTTTCCATTTATGGTTTTTCTGCAGAAGATTTGAACTCGACTATTTGCAAAAACATTGAACAAAATAACACATCTTTTGTTTTGTAAATGTACCAAAATCCATGCCAAGTTCCATTTTCGATTCTAATTTGTCGAAAAATCATTCGTATAACAAGACATGTGTGATTTAAAAATGATGCAATTAAGTCTTTACACACCCACAAATTAGCCCATTTATCCTGAACGAGAACAGTAGTCACATGTTGGTTTTTACTGTTCCTTTTTTGTTCACTTCTTCAGTCTGGCACGGATCGGGCCGAAGTTATATCTCAATTTGTTTGCATTTGGCAGATTTGATATGCCAGACTTTTATTGTGCAATGGTTTAAAGTTGCCTGTTAAAAGACCAAACCGACGACCAACAATTGGAAAAGAAAAGAACAAAAGGTATAACAGAATTTTGTGCCAAAAAGAGTGTATTTAAACACATTTAATGGTCATGTTTGAATGGCTCTGCTCCGAAAATGTGAAAAAGTTGATTTTGATATCTAAACCAATTCAATTCAAATGTGTGGGACTTTTGAAAGTAATTCTATTGCATGGTCATTGTGTTTTATTAATTGCTGCTACCAACACTTTTAAATGCAATTGAAGAAGGTAAATGTGTTGAAATAGAAACACACAACTTTGGCTTTCGACGACATTTGTTGAAGGTAATTCTAAAATGAGAACGGAAACGAGAAACAAATAGAAAAAGGACTCACCAAGAATGACCAAAAAAATCGGTCGGTTCAAATGATTCATGATTAGACACCCACTGAACCGATAAATGACGCAAGTAATACAAAAGACTGACAAACAAAGAGACATGCCATTTGTCTTGTTGGTGTTGATTGATTCGGCATGATGCTATTTTCGTCTGTTTCACACAAAAAGGCCATTATTCAAGAAAAACAACAAATCTTCGCATCGTCCGAATGGTAGCGCGTGCCTTTGATCTCGCGCCAATTATCTCATTTTCAGTAAGTCAAACAATGCAGAGACAAAGCAGGTGAGAAAGAGAGAACAAAACTACGCTTACTTCACCCGTAAAAATTCGCCACACAATGGAAAAGACAAACAATTTGTAACCCCTTAAATTGTATATGTGACTAACATTAAGCCATAAGTTATTTTGTATTATCTTGTTTTACTACACTGCCATTTAAGATGCTGCGATGATCGCTGCATGTAATTCACCATTTGATCTGTGCATTAGATCAAAATCTTTTCATCCTTTGGCATCTTAATGTCAAAGTTTATACTCGTTTTCTTTTCATATTTTTGCTCTTAAAATGTGGTGCAACATCATTATTTAGTGTATTGTCGCTTCTATCACAAGCCATATTGTGTAATCAATTGAAAGGGTAACCAAAAACACAATATATTTTGTTTATAAACGCATTTTTTTAGGGAAAACCACTTTTTTCATACAGCTTCTGGAAATGAGGTGAGATTGCTTATGAAGTCGGCGCATCGTTGACGAACAAATATGTCTCACAGGGTTGAAAGTTTAACGGGAGATTATTTCATCATTTTTTTTCTCTCTGTTGAGTCGAGATGAGGAATAAGAAAATGATTCTGAGTGTCAATGAGATATATGTCAGTGTTGAATAATCGGCGACCCATGCTTGATGCTCAGAAGAAAGGGTGCATTTTCTGAATTGAATTTTTAGTGATATTCGGATGTTGTTTACAGTAATTTGATGAAATTAGGGGAAATATTTATGGTTTTACGCACAAATTTACAATAATCAAGTTCAAGTGTTTGGTTTGAAGGTATTTCTTTATTTGGCCAATTTCAACCCTTTAAAATAACAGTTTCTCCATGATTTTCTAGTTTTCTATATATTTACACTAGTTTCAAATTTGAAGAGATAAAAATGGAAAATCAACAAAAAATATTGAGTTTCTTTTTTTACAATTATTTGAAAAGAGTTTTTTTCCACTTTTCACACATGAGAGCGTATGGGATGCCCGTATAGAATTCTGAGGTGTTGATGAAAATTCAAAGTGATTGAAGTGAAATGGGGAACGTTGCTCAATTACATCCGATGAAAAGAGAGCAAAAAAAAAAACATCTCGACAACTTACTGTCATCAAAGAGATTGACGAAACGAATATTGAGTTACACTTTTAGCAATTTGTCGATTCCACATATGTGTAAGGTGTGGTACGTTGTGTGCATTTCATTTTGTGTAACGTGCTCAATTGACAACAACTCGTTGAATTTATGCATGACATGTGGAGTGAAAGAAGCGCATCTCAACAGAAATGGATTGTGCGCTTCTATAAAATGTGTATTGTACGTTTCCCGTATTTATTTGTTCCAGCCAAGGAGAAAGAGACCTGACTGAATTATTGAATTTGTACGTGCAATATCAAATGACGATGCATCATGGCAGCAACACAAACGATTGTGACGTGTGTTTGTTTCTCAATTTTCACATCATTTCCATATATTTGTATTTTTTTATTGTATTGCGGAGTGTTCGTGCTCTATTTTCAGTTGGCAACGAATGGGAGCGACGGAGCACGGGAGACAGGCGGGAGAAAATAAATGAGAAAATATTAAATAATAAATGTACATCGTAAATCTTGACAAAAACTTATATTTCGTTCGTCCTCAATTTTCGGAGAATGAAGAAGTTTACATTTACACGAAAATTGACTCGATGCTCGTTTAATCGTTTGTAATTTGTGATGTGTGTGCGAACGCGCGCACAAACGTATGCATGAAATTTACTCGGTCTCTCTCTCTCACGGATTTTTATTTACTCACTTTGGTTTGTTTTCCGCGCGTTACTTAATGACTGCGTCTCAATTCAACAATATTCCGATTCGGAACACATGAAGGAAAACAGTTCCGTTTTCGTATGTTATTTATGTTTGTCATCTCATCGCTGTTTGTTTCATTTTGAAAGGAGTAATTATCTCGTGCAACACATTTTCTAATTGGTAAATTTGTGATAGATTCATGTGCGGTTGATGTTTGCATTCGAGCAGCTAATTCGTTTGAGCCGCTCACTCATTTATTAATATAGCAATTATGGATTCGGTTGGTATTTTTTGTGTTCTTCTTTGGTCGTATTTGTTTGCAAGATTCTTGTTGTCCATGTCTTTATTCTCGTGTTTCATTTTCTTGAAATGTAAACAGCATTTTAGATGAAAATGACTATTCGGCTCAGGCCAATCCATCAGCGTTATGTTGAAGTGTTTTCTCATTCGATAAATCAAATGATGTGCGGCCGTTTGAGAGGCTGTACACGCAGCGATTATGTATGAAATGAATTATGAACTAAATTATGATGACGATATAATTAGTTGTTAGCAATTTAGCCGCACCACAGATCGTGGAAATTTGAAACGTGCAATTTTAACACTAAATCATCAAGAATTATGATGCAATCCAATTGAATTCGAAACATTTGTGCGCGATTCGTTTTTTTTTTCACAATGAAAAACATTTTCTTCATTGATATCGACGTTCTCACATTAGTGGCAAATGGAATAAAGATGTTTCAAGCTAAAATGCATCATTATCATTGTTAACAAATACTGTCGGCATTGCTGAACTGTGTAATGCATTACTAATTGCTGCAATGGGACTTTTTTTATAAATAGAGAATTTATGCAACAACAATCATATTTCATTTATTTTGACGCAAATTCATTTAGTCATTGAATATGTTTGGCATAGATGCAATGACACATTACAAATGATATGCACAATATGAATTGCACTTATGCGGGAGTTTCAGAGATATTACGTGAAACTAGGAATCGATGAAAACTAACGATTTTTTCTTAACTATCACTGACAAGCTCACGTAAAAATGAAGAGTTTCGTTTTCAAATTACTCGAATCGATTCATCAGCCCTTCACTAAGTATTATTCACACTTCGAAGTTTTATTCAAACGTTGATGTTGAATAACAATTGATCCGAATTTTTTCAACGAAATTGTCAGTTCGAATATGTACGGTCACTTTTTATTGGAACAGTTGTATGGCTAAAATTAGCCGCCACTCAATCATTTAACGTATTGTTCATTTGACCAATCGAAGTTTATGTGCGTGATTTCAATTTGTTTGTCGACCACAACATGACTTTTACACTGGCCAACCGCTTGAAATGTGACATTAACAGCTTATTATCGCTTCGCATGGAAAGCGCTTTCCATCGAAATGATCAAGTTCTATGCGGGTGTGCAGAAATCAGTGTCCGTATCCGATTTGTTCCAATATATTTGGTGTTTTTTTATTAATATCAAATCAATGTGCATTCCCATTTCACCTGGTAATTTTCTATTAAAAACCGCTACTGAAGAAATTCAATTGAAAATGATATTGCGTGCTCAGACGATGTTTCTGACCTTTAACGTATTTTATGGTACAACGACCAATGACTTTAGTGCATGACTTTTGGCTATCAGTTCGAGTGTCTATTTTCAGAGTCATTCAATCAAATCCACATAAATAAAAGAACAGCCACAAAATCCATGTTTACCATTGCGTTCGATTCTCCATAAGATTAAAACTAACCCCAAGTTCGAACACGATAAATCGATAGCAATCACACCCGCATAAAGAAATCGACTGGGAAATCTCAACTAGAAAAATTCAAGTGTGAACCAATGCTCGCAAATATTATAATATTTATGAAAAAAATGTCACAATCAATCAAAGTTCATTCACTCGATTTAACATTGGAACCGAGCAACGATGATTAGCTGCTATGTTTTTGGTGTATCGATCCTATATAGCAAACTCAATCGATGTAACGAACTCAATAATCAACTGTCAACGCGAGAAATGACTAGAGGCTCATTCGGAATTGCAAACTCACCACGAAAACAAAAAAACATCAGCCGAACATATTAGTTGTCACAACTTTGACAGCAGGCTAAAATTGTGTAAAGTTGTAGCGCTGACAACTGACGTAGAAAAAAGTAATAGAAAATAAAGTGATTGGTGTTGTTTTTCATTCCATCTATCAATCACATCGTTCATCATTGGAATTGTGTTGATCCATTTCATGGCACAAACACACCAACCATACAAGCAACCAAACACACAGCTGAAACCAACTTCGAACCCACTTATAATCAGTAGAAGACCGCGAAGATAGAGAGAATCAATGATTGAGTCTCAGAGGACCATAATATCGAGCGACAACCAATCTCCCTTTTTTGCACTCTAATTCACACAACAAAAAATATACAATTTGAATCGATCACAAAAAAAGTATACATTTTTGGAACAATTCTTCAAATTAAATGTAAGTAATTAAAACAATTTGAAGTATGAACATTTTAACTTTTTCATCTTTACGCTTTAGCAACTGTTCCAAAAAGAAATAAAAAAATGAAATCACATAAACGATAGAATGAGTTGAAGATAACAGTTGTTGAATTGAACGTGTCACGTGCATACATTAGATCTAGATAGATGTTTATTACTGCTATTGGTATATCAATAAGAATAGCACCTATTTAACGCATCGGACGCCGTATATGCTGGACATAAGAATGGTGTCATTGTTTGAAATGATTTAAAATGTTTAGATTCGTGGTTGCGATATTTTTTGTTTTTACTTCCATACAAGGACACCGGCGTTAAATAGGCGCTATTTATTTTTTGATATATCAATATCAGTAATAAATGTCTATCTAGATGTATGGTCACGTCCTACAAAATGAACTTGCATAGTAATACTTAATTGAGTAAACGGTTATACGAGAGAGTAATAATAGTCACTTATCATCATGATCATGGGTTATCACTCTCAAAAATAATCAAAAGTTCAACGTCTTTGCGACGTTGAATTCCATTAAATCTTGTCAGTAAGTAGTACACTTCAATAATTCAAAACCAAATTCAAAGTCAAAACTGACAAAATTTCAATTAATAAAGCGATTGACATCTCTCACCTAAAAGAGAAGGAGAAATTTTGTCCTTATAATGGCAGAACACCATTCAAATTCGTTTTTCGGGAGTAAAAAATGTGCGTTTCGTGCATAGCTGTCCACGAACACTAACGAACGAACCGTTCGTTCGTTCGTAGAATATTTTTTGGTCTTTTTGTTCGTTCGTTCGTTCGTAGAATTGTATTGCGTTCGTTCGTTCGTTCGTAGAAACTGAAATGTTCGGATTGTTCGTTCGTTGTTCGTACGAACAACGAACAACGAACACGTTCGTTCGTTCGTAATTTATGAAAATTTATTTTCTCAAAATGAACAAATATTGTGATACTAAATGTAAATTGGAAAAACCTTAAATCTTTTTTTCCCGCTTTTCCGATG